>NW_010251918.1:87220-122215 GCF_000690775.1 Eurypyga helias | reverse complement strand
AGTCCAGGAAAACCACGTCCACAGAACAGGGACAAGGGTTGAAAACGAGACAGTTCTTGCAGCACGATCTGCATGTTCTGTGTCTCTTTATGAGCTCAGTCTAACCTCTGTCTGCCTCTGATGACCCGTACCTGAAGGAAGAAAGGGAGTATTGTAATGAATCCACCTTCTCCAGGCTGGGTTTCTATTCCTCGTAGAAAAGGTACAAATGAAAAAAAAAGTATTGGAGTTGCTGAGCATTCACACTGACCTTGCCAGCACTGAAATGGCTACGGTAACATACCTTCACCTATGTCACGATGTTAACATGGTGAAGGTGGAGACGTTGTCTAGCAGAGGTGGAGAGTGTTTGCATAGTACAAAAAATGACAAATGACATAACCTAAGCCTGCAAAAGTACTCGGCTACTGGTGGATCTGTTTCTAAACCAGGAATTTTGCTGTCTTTTTTTTGTGTTGACCAAGTGATTTATTCTGCTTTCCTCTACCTATGGGTGTAGTGGTAATAGCAAACTTTGTTGTACAGACAGTGTCCTCTGAAAAGAATAAGAAATCCCCTCAAAAATATAGGAGTTGCAGAAGTCTAAAGAGCTGCTTTTGCCTATCTAACAATATTTGAGGGAAGAGTCAGAGGCTGACATGGACTTTGGTCACTAGTCTTTACACAGCTGATTGCAACAACTTTAGTGCAGCAGCGATGCTCTTTCTCAGCTTCCTGTTATGAGGAAGTCTGGTTCTGGTCCATCAGTAGAGCTGGACAAGGAAACATGTACCATGTGGCTTCATTTTCCATTGCATTGGATCCATCTGGGTTTTGAGAACTGACCATTTATAGTACAGGTGGGAGAGATGCCTGCTAAGTCAATGAACCTGTGTGCATGGTCAGTGGCACTGGAGTAGCCACAGCAGCATGAACACCCGGAGTGAGAAGGTATCTATGTGTGCCCCTGTGCAGAGCAGTCTGAGGAATTTCTGCTGTGTAGGTTGGTTTACATTTGAAAATTAAAGACTCAATCTTTGTCTTAAAGGGTTTGCAGGCTAAATCCTACTGAAAAACACATGAGACTACTTAGCAGATAGAAGTTAAGCGTAGGCAGTGGGACTTGTGATGTTAGCTGTGAATACAAGAAAGGAGAAGTGGCAGGTGGTGAAAACAGAAGTACCAGGATCCTCACGTGGTCCACAGTTATCTGGAAACTATAGAATTGTTTTACCCGTTTTAAAAACAGAGAGAAAAATTCCCTTGTTTGTTACTTACATGGGAAAAGTTTTGAGAAAATTACCAGAATTTTCTATTAGAAAACCTGACATGTACTCTGAAATAAGCTCATTTTGCTGTTTATAATTCACTAATCTGTAATGATTTTCACAGAAAATAGTGGTGCCACAAGCACAAGGTTATGATGAAAGATGAAAAAAGCAATAGAAGCAAATTACATATTAATAACGGGTATATGGAACCCAACAGGCAAAGGAGTGTGGACTGCTTTCTATTTAAAACAAAACAAATTGCTTGATAACCATGTAAAAATAGAATGATCAGCACCATCAGCATCTCTTCAGTTACATGCTGAGATCAGTCAATGATTATTTCGTTGGATGAGATTCTGGAATAAGCGTAGTTAAATCTCGTAGACTCGGCCGTGCATTTCTTTCTGCACTACTGTGCAGAACGTAAATGTAACGATTGATTCTCTTTTTCCTTCATGCAGCTTGTGTAGTATGAGAAATAAATTTACTGCGTTCCTGATTACTGCTGTCAGCTGGTAGAGCTACTTTTGCAGTGGAGGTGGTTTATATTATAAGGTTCAGCATTTTCTTGATGGTTCCTGACAGAGGTTCTCATACAGACAACACGTTTCTTTGTACAACTGGATGCAAGAAGCTGCTTATGGACCTTCATCCCTGTTTCTTCCCAAGAGAACATGAAGCTGAATTTTTCTTCCTTTTAATTTGGTTTCTCTGTTTTTCACATGTAACTTCTATGTATTGGGAATAACAATCGAGTTTCCAATTTCAGTGTGCAGATGTTATTTGCTTAAAAATAAAGATAATTTGCTATTGGATATATATTGAAAAGGTTCAGGACTGACAATCTGCTGAAATGATGCTTTTTATGTCTAGAAAACTACCTGAATAAGCAGGAGTTTAAGATCTGTGTGATAACTGAATAGCATTGAAATAGTTAATGCCTTAAACGGAGCAAATGGGTGTCTCTCGAAGGGTATTATGTGCTCATTAAGGTCTGAAGCATAGATAGACTCTGTAATGGAAGGTAATTGAATGAAGAATATAAGAGTTGTAAGAAATGAAACAACTATGGTGGAAAAAATCTTACTTATTTTATTCTGGCATCCCAATTACCCCATTTTTTGGAGCTATATCTGAGATCGGAGTTGGCCCAAATCAGTTCACTTGTAAAAGGACATGAGAGGAAGATAGTGCACTAAAGCATTAGTCTTTTTAGTTTACAAGTACAGTGAGATCTGTCTCTCCCTATACTAATGTATCACTTCTTGTTACCTACAGCTCAGGTTGGTTCAGCCAACTTTGTACCTTGAGAGTGTTTTACTAAAAAAGCTGAAATACTACTTGGTTTAAGTTTTTCTGGGGGAATTAGTTTGAAATATTTAAGCACTACAAAGGTTTCTGACCTAAATGAACACTGTAAGAGACCCAGGGGTCTCCTTCACCTTTGTTTTTTTTTCTTTCCACCTGGAGAAAACTTAATATAATACTTAAAATGTGCTATGATCTGTCTCTCAGAGGTGCCATTCAGAAATTTATCTTCCTTATCTTTGGTATTTAAATCTGACCACTACTTCCTGAGGAACTCGAAGGGAAACGTTGAGATATTCATAGTTTAAGTGTGTACAGATGTCAAATTGCTTTGTGAATGATATCCACCAATGTTAATGGGAAAAAACCCCTCTGATAGAAATCAGTGAAAATCAAGATTTCCCCCCCCCCCCCCCCCCCAAATATTTCCTTGAAGTTATTGTTGAAAAATGCATCTTAGAAAACTTCACTCTAAAATGAAAGCTAGGAATTTAAAGACGATGGTGCATGGGTTTTTTTGTTTGTTTTTTTAAATATTTGTTGTTTGTTTGGATTTGTTTTGGTTTTTTAATATGAGTGGATGGTCAAAAATGAAAGAAAAAGAAATCAAGCAAAAATAAAGAAAATGTCTTTCTCCCCGCCCCAGCACTGAAGTATGTCTGAAAAAGGCTTATGCACATCCATGGTGGGGATGTGTTATGGCAGTTAAAATAGTGGCAATTCAGATGTAACTTTCGTGTCAAGAAATCTTGGACTCTCAGTGGCTGGCAGGCGGATGGTCTTTGTTGGGGAACCAAACAAAGTTTTGCTCTTTGTTTGGAGAGCATGTTGGCGGCATTGAGCTGGTATACAGCAGTTAATGAGGTAACCAGAAATGACATCTTTGTTGTGAAAGCAAATGATCCTCAATGAGAAAGGTGAATAATACTGGCTCAGTATTGACAGACTAGAAAAAAAAAACTTTGTATTTTTATTCTTTCCCTTAACTTTTAGTTGGGAGTGCACAAAGGGAACACATCAGCTTCTCATGGAAAGCCTTTGACAGGAAGAAGTCTACAACTAATTGGTTAAACTATTCAAACCTGGAAAAATGGTGAGATCTGTTAGTTACAATGTTTGTTTCTACAATTTTCTTGCCATACTCAGCCAACCTACTGTGTGTGAATAGTCATTCTAGAACTGGGCCAAACAGTGATGTCATTAATGTTTTGGGAGATGTAGTAGAAGGTGAAAACTGGCCAGCTGATGGAACGAAGCTGCACAGCATCCACAAGTAGAGGTGCTGCATTCTGCCTTGGTGGAGGTATCACTAAAGGCTGCCTTTTAGTGTGATTCACCCAAAGCATTTCTATTTTATTCCCATCTGTGATGGCTTTGGATGCTAACCCAAAGGTGTTTTCTGACTGAACAGGTTTTGTTGATATACACACTGGGGACAGGGGAGAATGCAGAGATAAGCATGCAACAACTGAATTGTGTAAACGAACAGTTGTGACCCTGAGTTGTTCCAGTGGTTTTGTGATTTAATACTCTCTGCTTCGAGTGAGATTTACTATGCAGTCTGCATCCTCAGAGTCTGTAGCACAGAATTTCATTGAGCAAGATGCATCTGTTAACTGACTCCCAGCTTCCTTTATGCATTATTCCAAAAGGGGGAAAATATATATAGAATGGTGGGGTGGGGGGAGAGGAGGAGGTTTTATTGCGGGATAGAAAGAAAGGAGGATTAAAAAACGGAAAGAAAAACTGGTATTTGCTAGTTGGCTGTTCAATGTTAATCCTCTTTAGCTCACACGTGACTTCAGCTGGAAAACCTCTCGCATTTTTCAATCTGTTGCGCAGCAGAGAGCTTAGTGACAGTCATAAGAACCTTTAGAAATCTCTAAGCAGTTTCTAGCCCCTCTCAGTGTCACTCTCTGGCTCTGTAGGCTGGCAGACTGACACTGCTCAGAGACCTATGACCAAATGATAAATACTAACCCTGCTTCTATATATTTCAAATAGTCTGTTGTACCATGACTAGTGGTTCAAAATGATATGTCAGAAATTGATGTGTGGATTTTAATGCTGCTTTTGAAAAGAGACGTAGAGGGAATTTTTAGTTTCAAAATGGAATTTAATAATTTGTAGCATGTACTATAAAAAACATATCCTGGAATTCCCTGACTTCAGTTGTTGACATATTTCAGAGGAGCTTCTCCGAGGTCTGAAAGGACAAAGCAGAGCATAATTATGAAGGCTTTCCCTCTTGAATGACCATAGAGGTAAAAAAAAAAAAAAAAAAAAGATGTAGTGTAATAGACCATTTTGTCTCTTGCATTGTCAGAGTTGGAGTAGGTTCATACATTGTCATTTGCAGTACTTATCCAGATTAATTTTAGATGTTTCAAGGACCTGGATTTTACTACCATATATGCTCAGAGCTACAGACACAGGGCTGTTTCAGTTGTTTTTCCTTCACTAGGAGGTATCCTAAATGGATTATCAGGAAATATGGGCTGACTGAGAACACTTTCACAAATAATTATGGCTCATATAGCCTGATGGCATGGAGAAACTGTCTGACAATGGGTTTAGACCTTAAAATAAGACTTTTATTTTATTTTGACAATTCAGAAGAAAGACCAGAAAACTAAAAGAGAAAGGAAATGGTCAGGCTTTGTTGTTTGGGGTTTTTCCTCCAACATTAATTTTTCTGTATTATCTAAGTGTAAGAACTGAAAAGAGTGGCTGTCTGTCTGAAATGCTACTGTATCCTGAGCTCCAGTGGGGTTTATTTTTATCTCTTTGGTGGTATCTTTATTTTGCCTAAATTTTTAACACAGTTACACTGATGAGATTTCATATTGTAAGAAATGAGGTATGTTACTGTATTGGAAACAGCAAACAAGTCATTTAGCTCTTCACAGATCTCTTCAGTTATGAGAGCTTGGGTTTTACTGTGCATGAATGCTTCAGTTAGACTGGTGGCCAGTAAACACTGTAAGCCAAAAGAAAGTGAATGTAGGGTGAACATGGAGAACATATCTGAAGACATCTATTTTGCATAATTATTGTGGGATGATATGTCATGAATATGTATGAGGATGTATTTTGTCATACCAAGGTATCATACTTAAATTTTGATTAATTGATATTCATAGACTCTTCTTATTTGATTTCCAGGTTTTATCTAGTATTAATGAACGCAGTGGCAATTTTAATATTGTGTTTTATAAATATAAGTGTGTCAGTTATGGTTTCATGCATATCTTCTTTAATGCAAAAGGTCATCTGTAAGATTCATATGTGGATGTAAATTTAAAAGAAAAGTGTTTTTTCCTTGTAAAATGATGCAGTAAGAATGATTAAAAAGCATCCTGGAAAGTGAGACATCATAAACAGAGGGAAAGCCCTATGGAATGTGGCCCCGAGAAGTCTGGGAATATGGTCCACAAATCCTATTGCCACTAAAATTGTGATGGCAGGTAGTAAAACTCAGTGCAAATGTTGAATTGTATTTGAAATGATTTTTTAAAAATGAAGTAACAGTAAAGCAGTGTATGACTGCTCATATATAAACCTTCTGCCAGGTGATATTTGGAAGATAAAACTTGTAAAGGACCAATATGTGAACAAAAGCAACCAGGCAGGCTGGGGGAGTGGCCATCAATTTATGCACACAACTGCATTTTCAACATAATTAGCTGTCTAATTGAGCATTATAATTTAACTGACGCATTTAAACATGTAATTTATTTGATTGCACGCTGCTTGTAATCTGTTTATAATGTTTTGCTCTTCAGAATGGAGTCAGACTCTAGAAGATGAAATATCCTTTTGATGAACTGAAAAAGAGCCAAAAAGAATATGTTGAGGAGTCCTGAATGCAAATAAATTTCTGAAATTTTGAATCAGGCATATGGAAGCAGAAAAGCAATACAGCTGAAGTCAAGTACTGAGCATAATAGTATGCAACATCTTAATTTTAAATACCAGAGATGATGTACTGCACTTCTTGTTATCAGGTTGTCATGAAAAGCTGACGAGTGTAGCTGGCAGCTAGGTAGGAAGAAGAATTTGGTAACCAAGAAGGTTAAAACCACACGTTTGTCATCTGGAGGAAAGAAGTGTCCCTTTCTCAATGTGATAGATATTGCCAGTAGGTCAGTGTTTATACAGAGGCAGATTCTGAAGCTGAAGTTGATAGGCTGCACTGCAAGGTGATCACTGAAACAGAGGGGTTTTGTACTTCTGCATTGATCATGCCAGAGTGGTGCTGGTGCCTGCCTGCCATTTTGGCTGCTGTTTTCTGTCTTGCAGTCCTTATAGCAATATCTCAGCCATTCCTGGCACTTTTTGTATCTGAATAGGGCCAAGGGCATATAATCCCTAGACTCTGTTACAATATACCTAGAGTAGCCTGTCAACTGGTTGCAGAGAAAGGAGCCAGAAGTCCCTTCATTCATGCTTTCATACTCCCTGGTGTGTCAAAATGTTCACTCTCTGGGTGATAGCTAAGCACCTGGACATTTAGTTTCAAGGAAAAAACAAACCGGTGCATGTTTGGTTTTGTTCCTGGAATGTGGTGTCTTTTTTTTTTTTTTAAATTTTTTTTTTTTTAATACTTTCAGGCTTTATTTGCTGAACAAAATAGTTGCAGGTTTCCTTTTAACCCAGTAAACTTTTGTACCGTTTCATCTCATTATATATTTTGTGGTGCTGAGTTTTGAATCTGCTGCTTCGATTACAGGTACTTCCAACAGACAGACGAAAATCCAGAATATAGAGGCTGAAACATTCCTTCTTTTTAGCTTTGGAATTACTTTTGCATACCCTGACGATTTCCCCTCATAAACTAAGCTACAGTGATAGCTACAGTTATGGAATGCAAGAAACCTAATACAAAATTTTACTGCCAAAATATAGAAGAAAACAGTTTTTTCAAACCAGAGGTTGGCAAAATTCCTGACTTTCCTCTCCACCTTTTTCTCTGCTCTCCCAAGTCAGTGATTATCAGAAGTGAAGAGGAAGTAAATGTAAGGACATGCAAGAGAAAATAAAAAATGTACATGTCCTTTACCCCAAGGAGTTGCAACTTGTGTTCTGAAAAGACATATGTGGTTTCATGTAATTTGAGTTTATTATGCTCAGCGTAGCATAAGAGGAGATGGAAGAAGCTCTGCCCCTGCTGTATATGAGATGAGGAGTTTTAGCTTCAGTCTTTAGCCAAAGCTACTGAAAATTGCATTTGTATTTTTTTTAAATCAAAGGAAAATGTACTGACTAAGCAGATGATACATTGGTCTCTATGGAATGGGAAGATTGCTTCATTTTCAGCTTGAACAAGATGAATTCACTTATTAGGACATCCTGAAACTTACAGAGGTGGATTTTGTCTATCTGGATGGATAAGACTGGGGTAGGATAAACTCGCAAGATAAAATTAAAACAGGGTATGTAAAAAAGGTCTCCCATATCTTTTAGAAACTCCTCTGTCACTGTCTCCACTGTGTTGGTTCACAGGTTCCCAAGTACATGGTTGCACATTAATGCCATACAGAAGATGAGGAAAGGGAACTCTTCCAGGAAAACTGGACTTCATACCCTTCATGGGGAGATGAAAGGAGAGTTAGGAAGATGGACAGTGGCTCAGAGCATCATTTCTCATTTTCAGTTCTCTGACAGAGCAATTGTCAGGAGGATGAATTTCTGTTTTGTCACCCAGTGTGTTCCGAACAGCTTTTGTCAGGAGAAGAAATGTTAGAAATATAATGAGAAATACTTTCTATAAAATAAAATTCTTTACTAGTTTGACCTTTCAGCCCTTTGCACTGTGCTTCATGGTAATACCCTCCATTCTGTGAAGATTAGCAAGGCTGTGCATAGGAAGAGGAGAGCCCATCAAAAAAACCTGTACTCTGGCTACAGGACCTGTTGGCACTTTTTGGTGTTTTGACTGTTGGTGCCTCTTTTGTTCTTCCTTGATGATAAAGGATTAGTGAAGCTGCTTAAATTTCTGTACTTTGTCTTAAATTTTGTTGCTTTGTCCTATTCCCTGCTAAGTATTCACATGACTTACAGTGAAGCATCTTTCTGCACTCCCTCTTTGAGAATCTATATGCAGGAGGAGTATCTTTTACAGGCAGGTATTGTGCTACTTGAAAATTACTATAGTTTGTATTGTTTTTACTCAAGTACAATTTTTACTTTGTCTCAGAAAGCTGATGGGGTACTCTGTAATGGAGATACCTTTATACTCAGGGTTGTATAACTAAGGGGAAGGTCGCTTCTGTGCATGACAGGCTATGAAGTGGGCAGGATTTGCTTTTGCTATAGACATGGGTGACTATACACAGTTCTAATCTATGTATGGCCTCCAATTTTCAGTGGCACGTATGTGACACAGGAGTGGGAGTCCTTTGTCCCATTGAACCCCTCTTTGCAACCTTCCCTGTGGCAAGTGTCCTAGGCCTTCTGGAAAAGAGTGAGCAATATTGTTTATATCAATTTATTTTAAGGCAGGAGTCCTCAAAGTGTGCTCTTACAGAGTCCTCTAAACTTTCCTCCTTCAAGTGAAAATGAGATACTAAGAAAATTGCAAAAATGATGAAACTACTGTTTGCTTTTTTGTAAAAAAAACCTGTGATAAAAGTAAAGGCATTTGGTAGAAGGGCTTTCTCTCTTGATCTTTGGACTAGATTAAATGTGCAATGAATGGAAAAAGGACAGAATTCATACCTGGCACAGTGGGGGTTGAGCTGTTGGTCATTTATAAGCTTGTATGTGAAGCATGAATTTGAAATGTGTTTAGAAATCCATGTCACTGTTGTTTGTTTGTTTGTTTGGTTTTTTTTGTCCTGGAGACTTGAATTCTAAGGCTCTGGATAACCTGCACCTCCCCACAAATGTGATGAGGGCGAAGAGGGCAGATTTCTGACATGATAGCCGTTTAGTGCAGAATTTTGAAGTCTAGGGTAGACAAGATAGATATCCTCATTGTGCTCAGGCACTGCATGTGTCTGTGTTACACTGGCTTCATAATCTTACATGATAAAACGTAATAAAATTGCTAGGCTTGAATAGACAGTGTCTCTGAAGAATATATTGTGAATGTGGAAAAAAGGAACTTCACTTTCAAGGAAGAAACAGAGGCTGACCTCAGCACTAAGATGCTCCTCTCTATTGAAATCTGGGAATAATATATGGAGCTGCACCAGTACAAACTGCTGAAGCACCTTGGCAGTGCTCCAAACGAGTGCTCTCTGTGATGGAGTTTTTAATACTTCAAGAAGACATAGTACGCGCATTTAGGTGCCAATAAAATGATTCCCTGTAGGATCCATAGGCCGCATTTCAATGCTAAATTACGATGACAGTGTGAATGATTGACCATCAATCACCAGAGAAGCATTTCTGCACACACGTGCTTTTGCTTTTCTGCAGTTTAATCCGTTCTTGTGGTAAACTGTCACTGCTTCAACCCTTGGCTGAGATGCTTCTGTCCGTCTCTCCCAATGCACATGTTGTGCCACTGCCGCTGGTGCTAACGAAGGCCTAACCACCTGGCAGCTTATTGACTGGAGCCTGACCTTATTGCGGTCATGACCCGCAAGTGGCAGCAGCCAAGACTTGTTTGGTCTCCAGACAGAAAGTTACATTAAGTGAAGCAAAAGAGAAATCCATACATGCAACTCTTGCCACATCTGGCAATTGGGAGAGGAATGAGAAGGGGACTAAAAATCCCATTACAATTATTCTTGGGTAAGAGTGTAGTTTGCTGTTTCAGAAAATCCAAATAACTTTGAGTGTGTGCTCCGTTTAGACTAAGCTTTATGCAACAGGAGGGGAATGAGCTTGCTAAACCTGACGGGAAAGAAGGGTGACCTGCTGTTAATGGTGAGAATAAGGAACTGGAGTTCACAGTAAGACAAGTGATCTGAGAGATTAGCCCATAGAGTGGTTGGTAAATTAAAACTCTGCTTAAATCATTGAAATACCCCTTTCCAAGATTTTGGAAAGAATATTTTAGTAACACAATTCAGTGGCTGAATCTGTCTCTCACCTGTGAATTGGGTTTAGTATTATTAACCCATTTAAAAACAGAAAGATTTGATTCCTAGTGGAAAAACACGATTTGCATAAGGTACAGCACTTGGCCAAATAGAGGAGTAAGGCAAATGCCCCAGGATGCTCTTTGTTGTATACGCAATACTGCATAATTTGTATGTAAGATAAAATAAAAGCAAATAAGGAGTAATTAAATAGCCAAGCCTAAATTTGATCTATGCAGCTGTTGTATGATTTCTTTACATTATAAACTTTTTATCTAGTATGAAGGATTCTCATCAGGAAAATGGAGAAATTAGCTAGGAATAAAAAAACATTATTAATGTTAATTCTGTGTCTATCTTGATTTTTTTTAATTTTTTTTTTTTTTTTTAGAAATCCCAGTGTTTTTCAGAAGTACTGATTAATTCTCTTCACATGCCCAGCCTAGTCTGAGACAGCTCAAGTAAAATCCTGACTCCCTGAAGCCGAGAGCAATCTTGCCATTGTGGCAGGTATCTGGCACATGCAGTTTTGATGGAAATTTACCCTGAGGTCTTGTTTTCTGGAAAGCTGTGGGATATCTCAATGTTTGCATCCAAAGGTTGAGGAACAATAACACAGCAACTCTGAAAATTGTTGTCTCATTCTGCTGATGAGAAATGCAAACACACAAAAGTCAAGAATAATATTTGTGTACAGCATTGCTTAGGTTATGATTGCATATATCCTGAATATGAAAAATGACATGGTATGAACCAGTCATGTTTTCACATACACAGCGCTTCAGTAAGAATTGGCTTTCTCATGTGGGGCTTTCTTGCTTAGTACCAGGTGCTGATGATTCTTGTCCACTTAAAAAACTATAAAATATCTTTAAACTGGGAAATAGTTCAGCCGAAATCATTGTGCCTTTTGAAATAAAGGTTTAATAGTGAGAAAAATAGGGATTTCTGAAATCCCACCTTTTCTTTCTCTCTTTTCCAGCTGGAAATTGAATGGTAGTTATCAGCAAATTGGAGACAGGGAAACTTTCAGAAGTGTTTGCCTTCTAAACTGCTATCGTTATCTGCAGTCTTCTTGGAACCAGGTTTCTATTTGCTGACTGCATATGGATTTTGTTGGAAGCTTTTCACTGAAAATACAAGAAAAAAACATTTGAATTGCTTTTGGATTTCTTATAGGATTTTGTCTTATTTTTAAAGCCTCTGAGCTGGATGTGTATTTCATTCCTTCTCATTTTTTGTTTTGTTTCTAAATATCTTCTTTGTATCTGGCACAACGTGGAATGCAAAATAATTAAGCAAGTAATCTGTGAGTCTGACTCCAAAATAGCACACACTCCCCGTAACATTCTCAATAATTCCATTTTTAACTAAAGCTTTGACCTGTAGTAGAGAGAATAACAAATTGGTTTAGTCTTTGTGCATTTCTAGGTTTTCATTATAACTTAAAATACTGTCCCAATCTACTGAGATTTTTGTATACTTCATGATGATACTATTCTCAATTCACAATAACACATTAAATTGCTTATAGATTATTTTTTCCCCCCAGTGCTATTTAAACTAATTCTCAACACTACAAAAGGAGCAGAAAATCCCCAGTCAAAACTCTTCAATGCTAGATTATCTACATGAAGAAAATACTTTTAGGTATTTTTGCCCTCCTTTGACATTTGAAACCAGACTACCGCCTTCCTACAGGGCTGCTTTCTGAGGCTCACAAACAGCTCGGCATTATGTAGAGAAGACTCAGCTCAGTTTTCTAAACAACTTTTTTCATGCCATGCCATGCCACCCACACAAGAGAGTCTGGGGCTTTCCTCGCCTCCTCAGTCTTGACATACTTCCTTTTTTATTCCCATGTCTCCAGTCAGTGTGGCAATGTGGGGCCTGGAGGCTTGACTTATGACTCTTTGGTTGTGCTTGATGCAATAAGCTGATACACAAATGCCTGGAAGGATTGTCAAAGTATGCTCACTACACCTAGAAATTAAAGAGGTTTTGTGGGCTTGAGAAGTGCAAACTCAAGTCCAGGCTTGAACTTTAGGTCCTTTGCTTTGCTCTGTGTGTTGTAGCATTCCCATAAAGGGGAATGCTCTGTGTATGTGATTTATAGCATTCCCCAGGAGAAATAGCAAAACTGTAGCTTCTTTGGAATAGGAGATACAGCTGTGTCCAGGTGTTTTGCACAAGCTCTACTGGCGTGAAAAACGGTGGTGCTTCAGTATCAGGCATGTTCAGCCTGTGGAACGCTGTGGTGTCGTTATTCTGTGTGATACTCGAGTATTTCATATACTGGAGTAGCGCGGTGAAGCTGACAGAAAGGCGATACTGTATGTACTGTGGAAGGCCCTGGTCTCCAGAGCCCACAGATGGCAGCAGGCAACCAGGAGCTGACCGCTTCAGCTGCTGGTTTACCTCTTTGCAAGCTGTAGGGCGTAGGAGGACTCATGGGCTCAGCCAGTAGGGATTTCTGCTTGAAACAGGCCGTGGGTAGGTAGTTCAGGGCTGATGGTGAGATTCAAAAGGAAACCATTTCACAGCGATAACCTTGGTTATGCTTTAAAATGTTTGCTCAGGAGAAAATGTCTATGAATTGGGAAAAAAACAAACCAGAGAGAGAAACAATAAAAGGCTGTGCACAATGCTAGCTGCCATTAAAGGTTGAAGGTTTGTTTTCAGAACGGCGTTTTTAGAAACATTGCTTCAAGTAATTTCATTGGTCTAAGGAAAATAGTGCCTTATACCTCTTTGTTCTTTTTTTCAGAGTGGATTTTTATGGAAGAACAGGGCTGGTTCTGAGTGTTGGACAGGTTAAGCCCTGCATTTTCAGAAGAGCTCTCTGAAAAGACACTGAGCACTGTGTGCTGTGGTTGCATAATGATACCATGGTCCTTGCTCTGTGATGAATAATTCAAATCAAAGTGGCTGATGGGCTACAAATAATCAGAACAGATTTTGTGAGTATACTGTGTAATGGGGGCAGCAGACAGAAATAAGTCTTTTCCAGCTTCATGCCCTCCATGGGACTGGGCCCAGGTTATGGAGACTTCTCATGAAACTTCCAGAATGTAACAAGTAATTCCCCTAACACTAAATATGTGTTCCATGTCCTGGCTGGAACTCATAATTGGAAGTAAGACTTGAACTCAGAGGAGAAAAGGTGCTCCTCTATTTTAGTTTATTTTTAGTGGATAGCGTGGAGAAGCAGTGTACACATCAGTACTCACTGGGAAGACTACAAATAGTGTGATCACTATCAAGCTGTCAGTATTAAGGAAAAAGTTTTCTTCATCCAGCCTTCCTTAGTTCCCACCTTAGAAATTTCACTGGGAATTTCACGTGGCCCTAAGTTTTCACGTGTTGTCCCTGTACTACAGAAGAAGCAAGCACCCTTTTCTGTGTGTGGGAGAGCATTAATAGCTACGTCCCACAGGCAAACATGAATTCTTCTGTGTAGTGGTCAAATTAAATTTGAAAGCTATTATACTGTCCAGTGTTTTTACTGAATAGCTGATGCAGACAGCTGGATTGCTGGGAGCTGCCTCAGGATCATCTGGGAGGTTACTGAGTTTTTGGTTTGATCTTGGACCCATCAGCCTGTGTAAATAAAGGGTAAGCATGAGTTAAGAACGATTACCTTAATGTATTAGATGTTTTAAGATGTCATGTGTTTCTTCATTAAACAGCCTTTGAAAATTAAACTAAAGGTCACCAGCCCAACCCGGTTCTGTGGTTAATGCTTTTTCCTGGTTTGATTTGATCTACTTACTTCAGGCATTTATAATCTTACTGGGGGGCAGTCTATGAAATGTATATTGGTGGAAAACTGTTCTGCATAGCACACCACCTACTCGTGGCTGTGCATGTAACTGCTGCTGTCAAAGTGGCTTGGCTTGGACCGTGCAGTGACCAGGGGAGGTCCTGCCTGCGGTCAGTCAGTCGGTGCAGTCACCTATGGCATGTGCCAAAGGGGCAGTCGCGAACCCCAGGGGTCCGGCGCACAGTGCAGCGACACCAGGAGTATGAGCTGTACAGAGAAGTGAGGGACCAGCTGCTGTGCACACCCGCAGATGGAGGGAGAAGCGGGATGTGTTCAGAAAATAGGGGAGTGCACTACCGGTGTGTAGTCAAAAGCTACAGTCACTCACTTTTTTACCTGGGTGCGTTTAAACTAGATAAGCTTGCTTTTATGCCTTCTTTTATCTCAGTGCAAATTATTACAAGTGAGTTATAACTGAAAATATGAGGCTTTAAGAACACTGAAGTTTTACAGCTGCAGTGTGTTGATACTCCAGGATCTCCTGTTTCTACAATAAATTTGAAAGCACAGTAGTGCTCTGAGCCCAGTGCCTGCTTTTCAAATGATAAAATGTTTTAACTGCTATCTTTTTTTTCCTCCTCAGTCCTAAGTCCTAATTAACTGTAAGAGCAGTAACTGCAGTAATCATTTCTCTTTGCACTGATCTAATCTGAAGCCACAAGCAGCTGCAGTAGTTACGCTACAAAGGATTTTTCCCCTTTGGCACATATAGCACAGGCTGTCCCTCGATTAGGTTACAAGTGCTTTAAGGCTATTGATTTTTGTCCTGTTTTATGAGAATGCTCCTCTTTTTAACAGTTTTATTTCTCAGATTTGAATTTGAACGGTCAGGATGTGAAACAAAAGTATTTATGCATCTGATTACCTGTTTATCTGGTTAGGGAAGCTCTACGATAACACAAAATCCCCAATCTGATTCCCGAGCTGCTGGAGATCCCGTGCTCTGGGGTGTTGCCAGATCACACGCATGAGGTGGCTGCAAACGTTAATAGTATTTCTTAAGGGGAAGTGTCGCGGCATTGCTTACCAACATCCCAGAAACACACTGCATCTATGAAAATTACTACACTGTGGAAACAACCCTGGGTTTTCATTAGGCTGATTTGGGTGTGTTGCTAGGCAACTTGGGGTAACACGGGGGTTATATATTTTCCTTAGGTAAGTACAGGTCACTATAGAGATTTCCAGGTAAGCAACATAGATGTGAGAGAGGCTGATCAACTGCGACACAAGAAGTTAAGCCCTGCAAACTTAACTTTCATTAAGAGAAGTTTTTTGAGAAAGAAATTGGATTAGACCCAGGGATGACGTATCCTGTTTGATTTCTTTTCCTCTTGTGCTCTGACGAGCTTTGTGTTTAGGTAGGCTTTTGTTTTTGGCTCCGAGTTGCTTTAAAAATATTTGGGAGCGTGTCTCGGGGTGTCGAGGGTGATGTGCTTAGCTTGATTGGCTGGGTTTGCTTGCAAGTGCTTTGTTCTTCCCACCACACTCCCTCAGGTCAGTTGTGCAACATGCCCCTACCGTTTAAAAAGAAAAAAGGGAAAAGAAAAAAAAAGAAAAGAGAAATGCTGAGTAATGCCAGAGGTTTCTCAAATGGCTGATGCAAACCTGGAGAATTTGCATCATCATTCAGCTGGAGTAACTTGGTATGACAAGAGCTTAAATACAAGTCCACGCGGAAGCTGAGCTGGTTTCCAATGATAGGGCAGTACCAGCTCGCAGTGTGAAAGCGCAGGTGTTCCTGAGCAGTGCTCAGATCGCAGTGAAGGCTCAAACACACTTCAGGAGCTTGCTACCTGGGCGTAAGAGCGGCTGGAAAGATAAGAGAGGGCAGAGGAAGACGCTCAGTAACTGCCTACACAGAGAGGGGAAAAAAAAAAAAACCCAAACTAAAAAACCCTTGAGTTCCTGCTGCAAACTTTTTCGCCTGTGCGTGCCGTGGGAGTGCTGGTGGCACTGTAGCATGTTGAGGAAAGCTGCTGTAACCACCGTCTCTAATGGCAGCTACTTGCAGGGGCAAGCTAATGGCAGGTTGCCCTCTGTGGACGGAGGACAGCCAGCCCAGGGGGGCAAAGTTGTGCTGAAGAAGAAAGTGACGCTTCTGAGAGGGATATCCATCATAATTGGCACTATCATTGGAGCTGGCATCTTCATCTCTCCCAAAGGCATCCTGAAGAACACGGGCAGCGTGGGCATGTCCTTGACTGTCTGGACAGTGTGTGGTATCCTCTCGCTCTTCGGTAAGTCCCTTAAAAGTTTCTAATTGGTCCAGAGGGGCGGCTGGTGGATTAATACTATTATTTGTCCAATTTTTCCATTGGATAGCAAGGCACAGTGTGGAGCTTGAGGACCAATAGGGCTACAGAGGGGTTTTGCTGCATGATAGGTTCCGTGGAGGGTGCAGAGGTATGCATCCCCTGTCCCCCCTGGTGCCTGGTCGGTAAAAACTGCAAGCATAAATTATTGTTTCTTATGGGTCTCTAAAGGAACAGGAAAACTAAAAGTCCATTTTATGCCATACAATGTGCTGCATGCATAATGTTTTTCTTCTGCCTGTAAGAGGTAGTTTTATGGTTTGCTTGAAAGGCCCCCAGCAGCTGCGGATGCAGGTCACTCCGCTCCAAACACCGGCGCAGTGTTTAGACAGCTCGACTTGGTTCCCTTGAGGCTAGAGAAAGGTCTGAGCGGAATAATTCCCACTGGATGTAAGCTGTATTGGCATGAAAAAAGGGAGTAAAATAATAACGCTAATAACCCCTCTTCCCAGTCTTGTGTTACTGCTCTTCACTTGATTCCTCCTTCACGATGTGGCTTTGAAAGATCACGCTGCAAAAAAAAGTGCGATGGAAACTAATCTGTGATGTGAGTTTTATTTTTGTCCTGCCTATCGTGACAGTTTTTACTAATTCTGTGTATTTTTGAGGAGCATTAAATTCTGAAGAATGCGAGTTTATTTGTTCTGTACACAAAGCCCCCATTCAGAGTGGAAAACCCCACCCTGGCTGCTGCGGGACACAGGGTCCATTGACCTACTTAATGAGTTAATCTCAAAGAAGCTGAAGAGCTAACATGAATATTGGCTTTATTTAAAACAGAAACAACTTGTTTTCTGGCAGGAGGTAAGGAAGACAAACACGGACTAACATGTGTCTGCTTAATAGGTGGAACATGCAAATGCCAGCCTGTGTAAATTGGCTCTGAGCTTAGAAGAAACGGGGAATGTTTACAGGCCAAACAGACACTGCACGCGAGGACTCGTTTTGGTCAAATGTTAAATGTATTGGTACAGTGTGCAGCATCATCTGTTGCACAAATGTGGAAGTTCCTGCCTGTAATCAAAATTCCCCTAAAAAGAAAGACCTCAGATATGATTCGTAACCTTGTCAGAAGACCTTGGTCCTTAGATTTAGTCAAAACAGAATTTGGTTATGCATTGCATTTTTGGCCTTAACGTTAATAGTAGTAATTTCCTGGCTGTGAAGTAAGGACTGTACAAAATAAAATATCTCTCTTATCAGATGGATTTTCCAGGTCATTTTCCAGATCTCAAGATATGAAGAAGTGTGTAATTTGGCCCAGCAAAAGATATTATCTCCTTCTCTGAGAGGACCTGTTACAGTTATTTTTTCATATACTTTATGCCGTGGGTGATTTTACTCCCTGCATGACTTAATTATAGTAAAATAACATGCAAAGATCACAAGGTCTTGCTGAGACTGTGCGTCTAACATATCAAAACACAATTTCATTTCATCCTGAACCTCAACAGAAGAGACAGGCAAGGGAAAAACCATCAATAACTTTTTTTTTTTTTTAATGTGGCTGTAAGAATTCGTTTAAGTACATTTGCAGTTAAGCTGAAGAGTAGAAGATAAAAGCTGCCACATATTTGCAAAGCCCCAAACAGCAAATGAACAAGGATGGAATTCGTTGCAATATGGTCCATCTTCAATGGGCTTGTACATGTTATGTGGTTTTGACAACTGTATTTTCATCTTGAAGTGCTGCAGCATAAAAGTATGCAGGAAACAGAGCCAAAAGGAGTTCATAGATACCACTGATCTGAACTCTACATGATGTGGTGTTTACAGACTTTATTACTGTTTTCCTCTGGCTTCCACAATTCTCCCAAAAGGACTGCCTCCATTTATCGGACGTGGTACACCTTTACTGATGCGGTCCTCCTGTGGAGCTGAGAATCCACTGCTTTGTGACTGGGTGATGGCTCATTAAATGAGAGTAGCAGACGGTGCATGGGTGAAGAAGGCTTCGTGCAGGTCCTCATAGCTGCAGTGTGCCATTGCCTGCTCCATAATGGCAGAGGCTGCGCGTTGTGCCAGCAGCAGCTTTGGTACCTCTCTGAGAGCTGCTAATTGCTGGGAATGACACGTGCTCCAAAGGGGCCTGAACCACTTCTACATGAACTAATGCAGCAATGTCATGATGATTTGGGTTTTATTTTAGGCAGTGTAAATGCGCCAAAGGATGAAATGAGCCCCCTGCTATGAAAAGTGAAGTGGTCTCTATTTAAGGCAATGCAGAAATGAACTGAGCTTTCATTGCACCAATGTTGAAAAGCCAGGGCTAAGCCATTCCCTGAATTTTGTATACAAGATGGTGGGAGTACTATTGAGGAGAATTCTTAATCTACATTTCCTGCTTCCAAATTTTGGCCAGTCGATAGCTTCACCCATGGCTGAGGGGAGGTAATACAGTTTTCAGGCTTTTGTTCAGATGCTGAGCCAGGCATCTTTAAGACTGAAAGGAGCGGATCATCATTTCATAACAAGCAAATGTGTCAGAAGGCTTTCACTTAGCAGTGAAGTCAGGCTGTCGGGGAGCCGGGGTAACTGGTGTGACAGTGTTTAGTCGTCCCTCTTCATCAGATACAGGTGAAGAATGAAACACGCTGATATCTAATAGTTTGTTTAGTGGCTTTGCACGTAAATGTAACCAGATATATGTACGGTTTGGTTAACTACAAGTCTGGCAGAATAAACTGAAACTTACAAAATTGCTGGAAAAAAGGGATTAAAGTATATCAAAAATAGTTGTGATAACATGACAGTTCCATTCTTTAGCACTTAAATATTTTGAAAGGTATTTATGGATATCTCTAGTGATGCCACAGTTTAATTCTCACAGGTGCCCTCTGCTATGCTGAACTAGGAACATGCATTAAGAAATCTGGTGGTCACTACACCTATATCCTGGAGGCCTTTGGCCCATTACCTGCTTTTGTGAGAGTCTGGGTTGAATTACTCATCATTCGGTAAGTGTCTTTTCTTTGTTTTGTTTCTGGTGGCAATACATTTTCAGTCATTAAAAAAAAAAATCTCCAATGAACAGTGGCCAAAACAAATCAAATGTATATGGATCAATGAGCTGTGATCTTTTAGTATGGTTGCTTCAGAGAATTTAACAATGCTGTTTTGCTTGTCAGCATTGAAACATTCAGGATGACGCATGTACACATATGGTGGGGAAAATGATACGAAGAAAACTACCCACCACACAAATTCAGCTACTTGCTTTAATTTTGCTACGCTTACTGTATCCATTAATGTCACTAATCATGTTAATACACATGCCTATGTATAGTGTAGTAGAAGAGGGAAGACACCTTTACATTTTCTCAGTCTTGGCACTAGCTTGTGGAACGGTTGCTGTGGATGCAGGAAGAACTCCTGGTGAAGTTATTGCCCAGCAACTTTCAGATTTTGGGGCATCATGTATTCTTTATATGTCAATTCATGTGTTCCACTCCCCACACCCTTTTTTTTTTTTTTTTTTGTAGCGTGTTGGAGAACTTAACTCTTGGTCACTATGAAAATGTCCAAAGTATTGTTTTAGTACATAAGCCTATGGCTCATGCAGCCCTTGACGTAGTACAGGTGGATTACAACATGAAGATGCCAAATCATTGAATCATATCAAATGCATTTTCATAATGTAAATGCTTTTTTGTATCAAACTCAAATGTGGCACTTTTTTTTTCCAGCATTGCTGAGGCTGGAGAGCTTGTTACATGTAGAACAGGGCAACTCAATCATGAAAAATGACTTCAGGAATGCTCCATTCCTGCCTTAGGCTAGCTAGCACTCCTTTCCCCTCTCTTCCACAATCAGCAAATTAGTCACAAAAGTCCAAGCCTCATAGCAAATCACAACAATGTTTACATAATATTGACAAGTTCTAGCATAGACTGTTGAGTTTAAAGGCACTGACAGTGCCGAGTCATTATGAATCCATAAATCCTTATCTTGTTTCCGGGGGAAATCATTGTGTATGTCAGATGGTCCCTTACATCCTCCCCACCCACACCTAACATTTGAATTAACTGTATAATTCCCATCAAAAGTGATGAAAGAGAAGATGTCATAACTGTACTAACTTTTTGCCAAAAAGGAAACCAGACAGAGAAAGCAGACCTATGTTTCCACTGTGAGAAGCACAGTGTTGTGAACGTAGTTATACTGTTGCACATCACAGAAGCAATGAAAGAGATGAGTGTTAGAAATCCCTCTCTTAACCTGCACCTTACTGGGCAGGGGGACCTTATTAACCTTGGCACTAATACCCATAAGAACCAGGCTTCATAAATTCCTCTCCTTGCAAAATCATTATTTTTACATATGACAGTGTCCAAGGAGTGTCATGACACTCTTAGTCATTGTGCTCTGCCCCACACCCAGAAAATAATCACCTTGCATGGGAATGAACATCAGTGGATTCTTTAATCATCAAATCTGAGAGGCTGCAAGGGAGGCGTACTTGTTATAACTTGTGACGATCAGAGCAGCGCTGCCGAAACTCCGTGTAGAGTTTTATATCTGACTCCTGCATCGGTAAACTAATTGGCTGCTGCTATAAAAGAAGTTGAAACCTAATATGTATCTAGGTTTTCCTCAGGAGATAAAGTTGCACACACACTTGTCAACTAAGCCATTTTTTTTCCTCTGAAAGATTGCTGGATTTTCACACCCACAGGCTTGAGGAGCAGCCACAACCAAAATAAACATTTCCTGTTCTTGTATATGTTTTCAGCCACTATTTTGCAGTCTAGGACAGACTTAAATTCTGCCCATATACTGATTAAACTGTGCCTGCACAACCTTCTCTTTACATGGGCCTTAAACTGTGCTGTTCCTCACCCAGTACAGGTAGGAATATTTTTCTTCCCCGAAGTCAGGTTGTGGTATATTACATACCCTTTTGTTTCGGTTTGTTTTGTTTTCAAACAAGTGAAGATGTCTGTGTGAACACATTGCCTATACAGTGATTAATCACGGCGGTTGATAAACATGGGTTGAGCGAGAACGCGGTGCCAAGCCAGTGACTCACTCCACTGTGGTATGTGCTGGGGCACTACCTGCTCCTTTCCCACTGGCTTTTGTGCTCCTTCCCTTCAGTGAAAGCTGCCATGTGCTTTCCCTCTGCTCCTGAGCACAGAGCTGCTCGTGGGACTGCCAGTCTGCCTTTAGGATTGCAGTCAAAATGAATTGACTACAAGATGATCTGGTGTAAATTAGAAATATTGCACTGGGATGAAGTCAGTCAATGTCTGTAAATCCAGTGCAGTCGACGTTCGGGCCCTGAGTGAAGGCAAAATCTGCAAAGCCAATTGTTGGCCCATGAAAGGAACATTCCTCGTGCGTGGGGGACACAAGCTGCAGCCCTTGCTTGTCCGTGCAGAAACTTTCCGAGGGAGATATTTCTGTTCTTTTGCTGCTCTGCAGTTTGGTCCAACGCAACGTGTGACATTTTGTTTGAGTCATAATGCCAAGAAAGTGAGTTTTGTTTCAAGGGCACAAAACACTCTTGTGGAAAATTCCTTTATCTTTTGATGGAGAATAATAACTTCTCTGAAAATTTCTCACACTTTTTCTATAGTGTTTTAGCAACTATATTTTAATTAAAACTCCGTAAGGTGAGGCATTATTTTATTACATACTGTAGGTTTTTTTCACAAGCAATTTGCATGGGCTCTTGTTTAACTCAAAAATCCTTCAAGGCAGAATCATATGCCCTTTTGTCCTTATTGTGTGTGAGTGTGTGCTGAAGCACAGATGCCACCAGCTGCCCTAGAGAAGGGTGAAAGTGTCCTCCCAAAGCAACCGTGAACACATCACTGGAACGGTAACGTGCAGACTGTCTGATGTAATGCAGAGAGTAATTTGCTGTTAATGTGTATCAGTTCAAAGGCCTCTGGCAAAAGTTTAGCTTGTCTCAGAGAGAAAGGATGGATGAATTAGTATTTGACATTTGTAAATGCAACAACTGCATGCCTGCCTTTCTTCACACTTCTCTGCTTTGTGGTAGGTGTTTTCTGTACTTTGAGGATTTTTGCTCTCGCAGAGCTAGAAAGTTGTTCATCGATAAATGGAACAAGTTCTGTTTGCATTTTAGGAAATCTCATTTTCATTTTTTTGCATTGTCTCAGATTTTATTTTTAACAGATGGGTAGGTTTTGGATACTTAGTAAAGCAGCATTCTCAACCTGATGGAAATTAACTTGCTTGTGTATTTGAGGGGTGAGATATACCTGGCCACTAAAATTCAGCCCCCAATGACTTTTACTCAGGGTTTTGCCCTTGTAATCTGATTCTGGCCACGTTCACTCCAAGTGAGTGAATGAAGACTTCTGTTAATACCTTTCCTTTCTGTTTACGGCTGCTTCACAACGTGGATGCTGTAATAGTGATCCTGGTAAGAAGTGTTGCTGTCGAGATCAGAACTTGCGAGCAAAGCTAAAGTGCTCGTGGTTTCCTGCTGCATTCAGAAATCATGGTACATGGAAGCATAGTTACAAGCAGGCACAAAAATTACAGCATGATCCAACAAGAATATAATCTATGTACTATTGGAGATTAATTCTGTGATTTTGTTGTTTTTACTCTAGCCCTGCTGCCACAGCAGTGATATCGTTGGCGTTTGGACGTTACATTTTGGAACCTTTCTTTATGCAGTGTGAAATCCCAGAACTTGCAGTTAAACTTATTACAGCTGTTGGCATCAGTAAGTATCCAATTTTAGGTTTCAGGGAAGGTTAAAGATGATGTAAATTGTGGGGGGAGGGGGAAGTAATCACCCACTGAGCAGGTACTTGTTTGATGTGAATCATTACAAAATGACTGTACATTCATTGCCAAGGGCATCAGTGTGCTTTTTACCTGGGTATGTGTGTTTGTGAACATATGCAGTAGTAAAAAGAAGAGCATACTTTATTAATGGCAGGGAAAATCTATGGCCAAAGGTGATTCTGTTACCACTTGAATTAATGGCAGAACTCTCATTGCTTTTGTGGAAGCAATTTCAGTCCCTAAGAAATGGTGAGCCTGTGCCAGAGATATGGAAGAATGATTACCTGATTTTAAACGCTTTGCTCTACTTCTGTTTTAGGAGGCAGTTGAGTGCCAAGTATGATGCCATGAAGAAATGTAGTTCTCTTGAGTGGAGCACAGGCAACATGAGATCATCCTCTCTAGTCCCTCTGTCCTTCATAGCAATAAAATTTACTGAGGCGCTTGTGGTTCAGGAAGCAGGAACCCAGCTGATAACTTTGGGAGCAGGGTGTACAGCTTAGTGACGATGCATGTTGCCAGCAGCTTGTCCTACTCATGCTAACTTTGCAATTAATGTAAAAAAGACTGTTTAGGGCTACAGAGAACCGACAATTTCCAGTGGATGGAGGGAGGCTACCCTGAGACAAAAAGCTTTACTGAGTATCTGGGCTGGTGAGGGACACATGCCCACACATTCACATCCAGCTGTACTGGGAGGAGGGTGCAAGCAGACCTGAGTAATTACTAACAGATTGTTCCTTTCAGTTTGGTCAGTGCACATATCAGAAACAAAAGGCCTGGAAAAAGGAATTAAAACATGCAAAATGATCAAAGGCACACAGGAGACCCTTTCAGTTTTGCACAATACTAGGTTCAGATGACTTTTTCTTTCTTTGTGGTAGGGAGTTCAATCGACATTGAGATTTCCAGTCTGCGAGTTACTGTGGCTTTTTGTAGGAGCCCGCTTCGTAAGAGTTCCCTTCTGCCAGGGGTGTTAAAAAAAATCAGTACGTAACCACATTTCTCTCTAACTTAATTATGCACAAACTACAGGTTTCATAGGAATAATTGAATTAAGGGCTTGAATTTTGAGGTCAATGACTTTTTATAGCTGCATCTGTCTAAAATGTTTCAGTGCAAGATAAGGGTGAAACAGATGTTCAGTAACTTCAAGGTCACTGAGACAGAAGGAATGTTAAGTGAGGACTCCATCAAAGCATTTTATTAAGTGCATGTGATTCGAGCACAATAAGTGAACAATTTGAAGTAGGTTTTTATTGCTTTTAATTTAATTGAAAATCTGTGTGAGAAGCCAGGGCTTTTCAAAGCAATTAAACAAAGGAGTAGTATTGTGGGGGGTGGAGTTATGTTGAAATAATTACAGCCTAAAGGGAGAGAGTAGTTCACAGCAGAGTGCTCCTATGGTGAGCACGGGTCTGTAGCGAGCAGGTAGGATGAGCCCTCGTTTCATCGAAAGAGGGGATTCTTGTAGAAAGTTTGTAATGGTGAATGGGACAATGCTGAGGAAAACAGTGACATGTCATAATGAGGCTTTATCTTTATTCTTTTCAGTATGCTCTGCTGTGGAATTTCAGTTGTAGTAATTTTTGTTCATATGCTACACTTAAGCTCAGGGATTCCAGAGTGTATGACTATTATTCTTGTATAGTAAAAATTAGCTGCTGTGGTAGTAATTGTTATGAATGTTTTGTATTGTACATGTAAGCAGAGTGATAGGTAAGGTTTAGATGATGTTTGTCTGGTCAGACACGTGGGAGCCCTGAAGATCTCTTAATCTGATTTAATGGTGCCAAAGGTAGTGTTTACTTCCACTGAAAATTTTAAGTTAATCAGAAAGTGTATTGATGTGCCTTTTGTCGTCTTATCTGCTCCTGGTCCCTTCTCCCTTCTGTGCCTGATGAGAGAGTGCTCCCTGTGTATATGTCTGTCTTTTGTTGGGGGGAAAGGTGGTGGGAAGCACCATTAAACTCTGTCTTTGGATGAGACTTTGTTGTTCTGTGGTTTTACCTTGTCACTTCTTCCTACCCTTTCTAGTATGATAAGAGGTTTTGAAAAATCTGCAGGTGATTCCCTGCCCCAAACACAATCAGTGTATCTAAACACTTTCACAGTTGTCTAAACTGCTGTTAAAACACCCAGTAAGGGAGTTGTTAAAGCCTCACCTAATATTGTAGCCCAGCTGTTTCTATCTTTGTCACAAGAAAGCTTTCCTCTTTTTTATTTTTTTTTTCTTCCCACACCTAAACCTTCTTTTCTGCAATTTAAGCCTATAATTAAAAGGTTGCCTGAGATTGGTACAACCAGGATTATGGTGAGGAGTGGCAAACGCTGTTGCTCCTCTACAAGATGCAAACAAGTACTTCTTGTAGAGGGGCTACAGCCCTTTCTGCTCCCCACCATTCCACCTCTGCTTCAGTGCTGAAAAAAGAATGATGGTGCTGAATAGATGATGTAGATTAGATGAGAGCTAAAATGGAACTACTGGAGATGGTGACCTTTAGAAAAACCCTCATTCATGGTTTATTATTTATAGGAAAAAAAGCATGTGCTGAGCACAAAATTCCCTTAAAAATTCATATATGTTCTAAGCAATTTTGAACAATCTGTAGAAGCAAGTTTTCTGTTCCACATTATAGTGTTTTCTTTTTTATTTTTTAATAAACAACTAACCAAATGTGTAAATGTTTCAATGGCTTGATAGAGAGAAGGGTGCTTGTGTGGAAGGCCGCCTGTTCTTTTCAAGCTTAGAAATCACTTTAATTTGCTCAGTATTTCTCAGGTGAATCTCTAAGGAGAAAAACCTAGGCAAATATTGGATAGTGCATATCTCTGTCTGCCAGTCTACCATAAACTTTCCCTAAATTCAGGGAATTTAACTGGATCTGAGTGAAGAGCAGACATCTCAAAAGATATGCCAGGTAGAGTATGTGCCCCAGTAGGGGCACAGGGAAGCTGAAGAAAATGCCAGCAGGAGCCAAGGCCTTCTAAATGCCCAGCTTTGCTTGACTTGGACACAACAGCCCCAGGACACAAAGGAGAAGGGATGCCATTTTACTTTGTTCTGATGTTGAACACTGTTGTTTTAGGAGAAAAACCTTTAAAAGTTTATGTTTATCTGAGTGAAATCTGGTGTACTCCTTATTTGTTGTCTCTTCCAATAAAGAAACATCCTATCACCATTGCAAAACATTGTGATAGACAGTGCAAAAAAAAAAAAAACCACTATATTCATATATTGCTTTATTTGTATCTTTTAATTCTTCTCCTCATGGTAAGCTTAAATGTATTTGTAACAGGAAGGGATAAATTATAGTGTGCAAAGGTACTGAACCGTGATATCAGTATGTAACCTGAATAGATATGCAATCTTAACTGAGCCTGTTTTAATCTTTTCACTTGGCCTGTGTATCAGAAAGCAGGTAAATGGGTTTCAGCGATTAAAACCTGTGAGACTGAAAGCAGGTTACCAACTTGCACATGTTTTCAAAATTTTTACACTCATTCATGCAAATTTGGGACATTTTAAGCTGCAATAATGTATAATTTCCCCCTTTTTCTGGAGGTCTGCCAAAACATCTCAAATACCCTAAATTATGGCTGTTAGAGGCAATATTATGCTTGAAAACTGAGGTCAGCTTTACAGATCGATCAGTGCGTGCTGGCAAAAACTTCAGCCCAAAGGTGTATTGGCATAAATTTGGTGTGTAGATGAGTCTATAGGCAGCTGCTTTTTTTTCCATTACAGAAGATGTTATGGATGTTGCTCTCTCCTGCTGACAGTTTTTAGACAAGCAATTTAAATTAAGACATTTCTTGGCTTGCAGGAACAGCAAAAGCTGCTCTGATGGGTGCTTCTGTGCCTCCTGTGACTTCGTTTTAATTGACGCATTAGGATCTGCAAATTGAGGGTATTTTTTGCTTTGTGTGAATGCCTTGACCCTAAAAGCCTGACAAGTTAGTGGAGGGCAGTTTTCTTGGTTTTCTGCTGAGGCAATGGTATATGTATTCTTGAAAAGTAGGACAGGATGTAATGCTTACTGCTGCTTCTCCCATCAGATTTTGTTATCCACCTGTAGCTGTGGCTGTGTGAAGAAAAGAGAACGTGAAAAGCAACAAGATCGGTGTTACCATTGTGTTTGATTGTTCATGAACCCCATTTTGTTCTCCCTCCATGCTCTCTCCTTTGTTAGGATTCATCTTGCTTTTAGTTAAGTGTTTAAGTTAATTGCCTATGCTCCCCAAAGAGTTAGTGGAGAAAGAGGGAGAGAGACGCTTCCTGAAGGCAAGTAATCTCATCTGAGGCAGGCATCTGAAAGGAGTGTTATTCATCTTCTGGAGGTAACTGTCTCTTCGTTGAGGATGCAGCCACACTACGTGTCTGACTTATAGTTAGCAAAGTTAGAGATGAGTCCTTCTTTCACTGTCCTTTTGTCTGGGGAGTTGCTGCGTCCTTCTGATCTTTGCTGTGATCCTGTATCAAAGTGTCTTCAATCAGTTTCTTGAAGTATCTCCAGAAAACCCTATTCATAGAAGAGAGTTATTGAATAATGACCATAGTCCCAAGATATGATTTCTTTCTTGAATCTTGGCACAATTGTTCTCTTCTTTTCCTGTTCTTTAGCAGCTTTTTTCATGAGTCTTCCCTGTTGCGTTTCACAACCCAGTTGCTAACACAACCACTATGGTGCTGATACTGGATAGCAGTGCAAGCCCCACATCCCTGTTTGTTATGCACACACAACTGCTAAGGCTTGTATCTGAAGAAGGCTGTAAAATCTTTTAGCCTTTTATGTCCAATAAAATGAAATTCCAGAAGGTACCAAAGTGGTCGCAAATCTAAGAACTTAAGTCTCAGCCCTGCAATCTGACCTACTACGTTTGTGCAGTCATCCAACTCCTCAAGGGGCTTACTCTTAGACAGGACCATCAAAGCTGGTTGCACATGCACTGGACTGACTGCAGGTGTAGTGTCCCTTCAGCTTCCCAATTAAATGGAGGTGCTTGCAGTGCCTGCTTTGCTTTTCCTATTTGATTAGAAATCCTCAGATGAAACACTTCGCTGGCTTGCACTCACACTTGGGGATGGAGAAGGTGTCAACATGAGAATACAACTGCATTCTTTACTTTCAAGTCAGTGTAGCCCTTATACAGATTTGTGGCTTGTGATGTGTGTGGCTGGCCAGTAAGGAGGGTTATGAGTTTCCATGTGAGCTGACAGTAGTGTTTGTAATAGTTTGCTATCCAGTGACATTCTCGTGTGTAGCTGGAAAGTAAAACTGATGTGTTGTAAAACCTTGAGGAGGGCTCTCTGCAGAGAGGATGCTCACATTACCTATTCTGACCTGTGTAAGGTGACAGAACAATTGCTGCAGTCAGCTCGAACTCTGAATAAGCTGGATGTCAAATTGCAGATACTTTTGTACACGTTAAACTCTTCCTTGATGTTTTCTTGTGGTCTCATCCCTGCTTGGGATTCTTCTGGGAAAGAAAAGTACAATATCCTGAACTCTCTAGGAAATTTTAAATAAGGCAGTGTTTGTTTATGGCACGGGATTTTCTTTATAACTTAAACACTGTTGGTCAAGTGAATAGTTTAAATATATTTTGCTTAAATGACAGTTATTAAACTTACTGGTAATTGAGGCCTAGGAAAAGAGGGGGAGCCTCAATCAGCACTGATATTCAGCAGCAAGCTAAAGGGATCTTTCAGTGTTCAAATAAGTGAAGATATCTCAGGGTAGTATTAGGACAATAGGGTAATGAATGGGGGTCCTGGGATTTTCTGTTTCCTCTCAAGTGTAGGTATACATGGAACTAATAAAGCAACAAAAAAACCCCAAACCAAAACAAAAGAAGTCATACTTTTTAGAATTCCACAGGATTTATTTATGACTTAGAAAAGAACACCTCAGTTCTGAAATATAGTAAGCTACAGAATTGGAAAAATACTTTGATCTTTTTGATCTTATTTTGGTGAAAAATTCACATTAAGTGATGTTGTGAGATTATGCTGACTTTGGTGAATTGTTTATTTGAGAGTGGGGCCCTCTATTTCCCAAATAAAAACTCCAGAAAATACTTCCTCCCCACCCCTTTCCCCCTGAAATTTTATTTTATTAACAATATCTAAAAAATACATTGGAATCCAAATTAGATGGAATTTTCCATTAAACCAGAACTATTTTTTGTCTAAGCTAAGAAGAATTATTTATGTTATATGTTTTGGCCTTACCAGGATCTCTAGAACAGACTTGGGATAAATCAGTGGGTTTTGCTGCCAGAAAGCTTGTAGTGTGCCAGATTTACAATGCTAGCCCATACAAACTGGCTCCCAGACTCTGGCGGGAGATAGCAACTTGTGTTTTATGTGTCAGGAGATGTGTGATATGGCTGATGATACAGACAAACTTGTGCTCTTGAGAGAGTTGGAAGTGTGGGAGGACTGTGATGAGGAGCTAATTGATTAGCTCCATACAATGGCAAGATAGAGAAGATGAGTGAGCAGGCTTGTTTGACTATGTTCACCTTTCCCTGCAGCAGGGGGAAAGGGACATTTTATCTAGTGAAATGAGTTCCCTTTTATGTTCTTTATGGTGTGAGGTTTTTTTTTTTTAATATCTAAACTGTTTAAACAAGCTAGAATAACTGACCCTCAAATGGTAAGACATACCCTCCTTGTGTCAGACAGTGCATCAGGAGATACTCTTCCTGACCCAGCAGGAGATGTGAGCCAGGCAGGCAGGGCATAGAAGCACTTCTCCCTTACCTTGCTATGTGTTGGTGAGGCGCAGGCCTGGGCTTTGTTTTCAAGAAGTAAAAGGTCTCTGTTTCTTCAACAATTCCCAGCAAGGATGGGCACGTTACCTGTGCTCCGGCCCTTCTGTACCTTTGGTGGTACAGCAATAAGGGAGGAGAAAGGGTGGAAAAAGAGACGTGGGGGTAAATAAGGTTGTGAGTGACAAATTTATGCTGAGGCCTAAATGGGAGTGAGAAAGTTTAATATGATTATTCACTGTTATTGTTTTCTGAAAACGCAAGTCTCAAACCAGCGCTGATACAGAAATCTGGAGTGACAAGGGTTGGGCAATTAATTTCTTTCATCCTGGCAGTCCATTGTCTACCAACAGCTAATGATTCTGGGTAAATGAAGCCATAATTTGGTGTAAAGAACAGGCAGGGAACGGAGAGATGGATGGGCCATTCTGTGGGTCAGACAGAGGGGCTCAGCTCAAGCGTTTCGTGCAGCATCTGGAAGGGGAATATGAGAGGTGGGAGGGCAGCGGCTGCAGAAGGTTGTCGGGGTGTATTTCCTTTAATGCATCAGGATCTATTGTGTGTGGTCTCTCCACTGGAAGAGAATTTTGTGGTAATTTCAGTGGCACGAGTATTTCTTTCTGACTTTTCTTTTTCCCCTTGCAGCGCTGGTGATGGTCCTGAATAGCACGAGTGTCAGTTGGAGTGCCCGCATTCAGATTTTCCTTACCTTTTGCAAGCTTGTAGCAATTCTGATAATTATAGTCCCTGGAGTTATCCAGCTAATTAAAGGTATGAAATGAAAAGTAAATGCTTTTAAAGTGCTTTTATCTTTACCCTCCCCAGTCTTTCCCCACCTGCCTCCGCCAAATAATGCTTATAGCAGCAAAATCTCTTAATTAGTCTGTGCTTGTTTAGCTGAAGCTCTGTACTGTCATGTAATTGATTAGAAGTGGAACTACACTGGGATGAACTGGTATTTCCTTCAGCATGCCAATGAGTCTATTCAGATCAGATGTGATTTTCAAATAAGCAACAGGATCACTCTTCTCTGTAATTTGCTTTTAGCGTGAACTTTGTGAAAGGGTCAGGATGGGTTTTAGTGAGGGAAGGGCATACCCCTCCCGAAAGCATATGCCTAGTCCAGGCAGAATATATGTCCTTTAACTGGGCTACTGCCTAGTCCTGTTCAGTACTGGTGGAGGGGGCTCAGAATTGGGGAATAGGTGAAAGTAACAGTATCATGAATGCTGTTCTACCACTTTTGTGATGTATATTGTGGCATCAAAGGCGCTGTACTGGCAAGAGAAACCAGTTAGCTGTTGCTTTCATGGGCTTCCTGCCTGCAAATGCTGGATGCTCATGCTGCATACACGCTTTGCTTCTTCCAAGTGAAAAACTAAAGCATACAGCTAAAGGCAATAGTCTGGAGCTAAACCAAACAAAGCAAAGGAAAGCAGAAGTGTTTGGAGGGCCAGAATTACTCTGCAGACTTTATCAATGTTGTTGCATGAGCAAGGAGTGTGAAAACACACCTCTCTTCTCCCCAGCAGCACCCAGCATTGACATCTGCAGGTCTTTCCTTGGCTCTCTGGAAGTCATTTGGGTAAAGCCGTGCTGGCAGAGAAATGCTTTTTCCCTGACACATGCTCAGCTACCTGAAGAGGCTGTTCCACTACTGCTCTATCAGGAGCGGGTGTGAGATGGTGACAAGCCCCAGCTCGTGCTCATGACAATAACCACACAAAGCCCAAGGAGCCATTCAGTGCAGTGGGTCAAGACAGGGAGCACTCTTTAATGAATTTGTAGAGTTTTTTTTTCAAACAAAAATTGTCACAGTTGTTGGCTCTGTCCCCGGGGTTGCTCTTTTATGATGCTTCACAAAGCCTCCCATCTGAGTCAACAGCACAGCATTACGCTCTGTGGTGAGCTCAGTATCCCAGGGAGAGGCAGGTCTCTGGTTAGCAATAGACTGAAATAAAAGTTTTCCTGTGTAGCACTCCGCTGATTCACTATTTGTGTTTTCATGTTTTTCACTTCCTTTCTGGCAGTTGCAGTGCCTCTTCCCTCACCTCATTTCATGCCCAAAACTTCTCTCTGTTCCCATCTGCCTATTTTTTCTAGACCTTTGGAGCAGGCCAGACCGAGGTTTGGATGGGGTTTGCTCCCCTTAAGTAGCTCTGATAGTGTCCTTGATTCCCCACTGGGACCTTCTTCTGGCCACAGCTCTTCCCTTACCCAAAAAGCCTCCACTTCTGTGGGAATTTTGACTGAGGGCTCAGCAAAAACTGGCCCATTGTTAATTTAAGTTAGAATTAATTTTGCATCTTCCTGCTCCTTTTCTGTGGATGATCATGGCTTCTCAGGAAACTTGGGATACTGTATGGAGGTCTTAGAAAGCATAGATCACCTTGTCAGGGAGTAAGAGCATAACAAAACTCCTACATGTTTGCACTTATAGATATGCAATTCTTACTTAGTGTAATATTAATACAGCACCGACTATAATGTGGTAGGGAGTAACTAATTTTTTTAGTGGTAGAGTTGTTTTAAGATACTGGGTTTGTTACCTTAAAAATGTTGCTTATGAGTGAAATGCTAGCAATGTTCCTTCTGATTACAATGTTTAACAAGTGAAATTTTCCACAGCAAAAACTACGGAGCTCATTCTGCTCTTTCATGTTGATGTAAGTTGCTGCTGGAGATGACATTGCAGGGAGTGTCATCAAGCTCAGAATGCTTTGAAAAAAAAGAATCGGTCAAATTCTGCTATTGCATGACTAGGGACACCATGAGATCTTCTACAGTTGCTGGCAGATTACGGCTGCAAGGGTTGGGTCAGAAATTAAGGCCAAGGGCAGAACTTGAAGTCAGCAAGCTGTTGAGTGATTAAATGTTACATGGTGTGATATGTTTATTTGTTTTAAAGTAGTAGGTGACCAAAGAGCTTGTTTTTCAACATTATTTTTGTTGATGTTGCAGGAGAAACACAGCACTTTAAAAATGCCTTTGCAGGGAACGATGCCAGTGTTCTGGGACTACCCCTTGCTTTCTATTCAGGAATGTATGCCTATTCGGGCTGGTAAGTTGTTGAAACCTGTAAGAATGTGTCCTGAAAACAAACACTAATATGCTCTAACAGAGACACATCTATGTGAAGAAACGAATAGCACGTTCTATATCGTTTGCCAAACTGCATCGTGTATTGAGTCTAGATCTCACCACTGTTCCACATGCTTTGTAGTTATTCTGCAAGCAGCTCTACAGAGGAAGGAGTTTGGGTTTGGTTTGGTTTTTTTTTCTACTCAGGTGTACAGTAGATAAACATGCACTGAACACTAAAAAAAAATCAGACTTTTATTTCTGTTCTTAAGATGAGAAATAAAGGCAACAAGAAGGGAATGTTCTTAAGTTTTCATTAGGTATTTTGATAAGAGGGGTAATGAAGCTCTAATTTTTATTGAACAAGTCAATAATTACATAGAAAACAAATTTGAAACACAGCACTTTAAAAATGCCTTTGCAGGGAACGATGCCAGTGTTCTGGGACTACCCCTTGCTTTCTATTCAGGAATGTATGCCTATTCGGGCTGGTAAGTTGTTGAAACCTGTAAGAATGTGTTTTTGTGTAACAAATTTATGAACTGTTAGAAAGTTGTGTGGACCTCAGCCTTTGCTTTATAAAAGCGGTATTTGAAGAATAAGAAGCAAACCATGGTAACATCTGTATAGACCACAAAACAAGGTAAAAATATAGATTCTTATGCCTCTTGCTCCAAGAAAATTGGACTTCACTTAGAAGAAGTACAACTGGCTTCCATACAAGTCAAGTGCTATGGACTGTAAGCAAAGGCGTGAGATTCTGCCTTCATGTATCCTGCTCAGAACTTTCTTTCAAGTTCCATCCCTTTCCCCCACCGAAGGACAGAGCAGTGGGTTTGGAAGGCGCTGCCGCTCTTCGAAGCTGCCTTACAATTTATTCCTGCGTAGGGAGGGCTCCACATTGTGCAGTGCCAATGTGCTTTTGCAGGAGCACTGCGTGGCGGGGGGGGGGAAGACTACAATGCACAGAGTGGGCTTATTTTAAGATAGTTTTGTCTGCAGGTCTTCCCCTTCCTTTCCACAGCCTCACAGGCAGATAAATTCTTTACCTCGCATAAAAGGCGAGAGCTGAGAGATAAGGGGTTTATTTATTTAATTCGGAGGGACAATGGGATGAGCATTCGAGTTCTCTGCCTGTCTGTAACTCCCCGGTTGCAGGAGCATTATAAGCATGCACACTGAAGTACTGAACAGAACTTTTGTATAAAATGGAGGTGAGGGGGAACCCTAGAGAGTCCAAAGCCTTTATCAGTGATAGATATACAAGAAAAGAGCCTGGCGTTTTGAAGCCTCAAAGAAATTGAACTCATTATGCAGACAGTCTCTACCTTCTTCCCTTTCTCTCATATAGCCACCTCTGTCTCCCATATCCATACATGAGATGGTTTCTCACTTTGAAAATATTAACCTAACTCTGTGTTTTTGTATGAAGGCACTTTTAAAAGCTCTTTCATCACCATGGAAGAATTTGTTTACTGTAAAACGCTACATCAAAAATACTGCTATTTTGTTGCTTCTTTCCTATTTCTTTCCATTTTCCACCTAACATTTCAAACCCCTACAATAAAAATAATCTCCGTTTTTCTTTTACACCTTCTGACTTTTATTTCAAGGTCCTTATTTGCTGCTTATAAAAGAAA
>NW_010251918.1:83065-87189 GCF_000690775.1 Eurypyga helias | reverse complement strand
AGCAGGAAAAGACCTAATTTGGCTAGTGGTTCTTCCCAGCTGCCTATTTGTCTTTGTCACCAGCTCAAATTGATTGCCTCAGAGCATAGAAGAGCAGACCATTAAGTGGAGTGTCAATACCCTTGTGCTATCTGTTTCATGGGGCTAAATCAATCCAATAAGCTGAATGTGAAGGAGTGTTGCAAGTGTTGGTGTTGTGTCCCAGGGCGCAGGCAGAATTTTATGTGTAGCCTATGAGACTATTAACTTTTAATGATACAGCTTTAAAGAACAAAACAAAGGTAGTGCCTCTTATATGTGTGGGTTCATCCTGCATGCGTAGACTGTTGGGGATATAAAATGCTGGGTGAGAAAGGACAAGTAGAGAAAAGAATATAAAGAAGCATGTCTTTGCATCAATAAAGGGACTGATGCAGGGCTGTCAAATTGCTTCTGTCTAAAAGGAGGACTAAGACCGGAAAGAAGGAGCTGAACGTCTGTCTTGTCCAAAGCCATCTCTCCTTTGAACTATCCCAACCTCTTGCTTTGTGCTCTGGGCATTAACAAGTTTAGAAACAAATACTGAGGTTGTGGTACACGATGGCAAATCTAGTCTTAAGGAATCTCATGCTTGGTCAAAAAACCATGTTTTTTTAAAAACAGTGAGCCAGCTCTAACCTGTTCTGCGAACCCAGATCTGGCCCAAGACTTGTGATGGAGAAAAGTTCCCAGAGTTTCTGCCAGATCAGGTACCATTTGTTTATTGACTGTAGCACTGTTAGGTCAGATATCATTTGTCTTCCTGTATAAAAGTAGAAAGCCAGCATAAGCACTGTATTGACTGCTCTGTTTAATTAGCCAGGATGTGACTTTGTGCCCATGTCTGAGCCAGGCACATCTGTGTGATCCAGCGATGTGCAGACCTAGTGCTAATAAATGCAGAACAGAGGGTTCAGTGACCTTGAGACTACAGTTGCTTTGTATGCAGGGCTGTGCCTAGTGAGTTGTTCCTATGAATTCCCATACGTAGCTGTCTCTTACACGGTGCTGGAATACGACCAGAGTGCAACCTGTGCTGGAGGTTGTACAAGAGCACGCAAGATTAACATCCCCGGTTTTTGATCATATGCAACACACTAGTGTCAAAATTCTGGTTTTAGGAAGGGTTTTTTTGGGGCTTCATTTATTTTTATTGTTAAGAAGTCCTTGCTGACAACCCTGACAAAAGTTTTTTGTCAATATAACCTGAAATGGTAAAAGTCTACTGCCACAAAAGGAATAGGTGGTTTGAGAGTGCGTGTGCATTTGTGTATAGGATTAGGGTAAACCATCATTTGCCTAATACGCTGGGGGGGGGAAAAAAAAATGAACTACACACTGACATTACATAGCTTTTGTCTTTTTTCTGCTTTGCTGTCTTTTCTGGGAATTCTTTTCCTGAGTGTGGGGAAGGTTAAATCTCATACTCTCTTTAATCCAAACGTGGGTCTGCAAAGTCTAATATAATTAGCAGCAGTGCTTAACTAAAATCATCATCTTGATTCTTTGGGAAAGAAATACAGAATCAAAACCTACTAAGCCCTTACACTACATTTTCTAACTCTTTTCTAGGTTTTACCTCAATTTTGTTACTGAAGAAGTGGAAAACCCTGAAAAGTATGTACCTAATGTTTTTCTTTTGAAAAATGGTCATGAAATTTGAAATGCTATAGAAGTAGTGTTCTTCAGAAATTCTGCATGCTGGTCAAGTTGCTTGCTTTTCAGCAGATCTGGTAGCTATTTGAATTGCAATTGCTTGAAGATTTGCTATTTTTGGCCTGTCATGACCTTGTTACGTATTCTGCTTTTATGTGCATCGAAAGCGCAAAACTAAGTAGATCTCCAGGGCTCTGATTCTCCCCCTCAGAATAGAGGTAACTATCAGTGGCTCCTTTCAGTGGAAGTTACTGATATCCTGTCAGGGAAATCTTGCCCAAGAACTTATCTGCTGCAATATTTGGCAGTTTTGCTGTGTTTAAATATTAATCAAATACTTAGTTCTACTTGTTTTAGGTGTCTCAGAGTTAGTTGCAGGATCTTGAATACACATAGCACAGTATCCGATCCAATTAAGCCGACCAGGGGATATTGGTGGGAGTCTTTTTCAGATCAGAGACTAATAATCTCACAGTGGCTGTCTGTAAAATATGGAAAGAAAAGCTGTTATGTTAGGGAGAGTTTGATTTGGCAGATCTATTTTGGTAGGTATATTTTGATACATGCACCCAGTAATAAAACAATATTAACCTTTTCTAAAAATTAAAGAAAAAAAATATGTCCTGTCAAATCAAATTATGTTTTTTGAGGAAATTAACAATTTACTTGGTTAAAGATTAATGGGTATATATAATTTTCTTAGGTTTTTAAAATAAGAAATCTGTCTGGGTACCAAATAACTTTCTGTTTAAAAAGATCCCCAGTACTGTACACTCAGAGAATAAAAAGCTACATATCTGAGACATCTAAAGGAAGAAAAAAATAACCCAAACAGCCATTGAGAGACCTGAAAATAAAGAAATTTATGATACACAAGGATGGGAGAAAGACTGGCAGATTTCCGTTGTTTCTGTGCATTTGATTGGTTGTCAGTGTTAACCATCTTTTTAATGTGATCAGGTCATGTATACTGAGGAATTTATGACTGGAAGCTGAAACTGGACAAATGCAGATAGAAAATATAGTATTAATGTTTAATAAGGTGGTTGGCTAATGATTAGCACAGATGCCTATGTACAACTGAGTTTTTCATTGGTAGTCTTCAGTTCAGACTGAATACCTTATTAGAAGCTGGGCTTTAGTAAAATGCAGCTCATTTGGCTCGGTGGAGCGCAGCTGGCTAATGCTGCCCAGACCTGGGACAGACAGGAGCTCAGACTCGATGATCTAGTACCAAATCTGGGGTTAACTACCAAAAATCTGTGTGCTTTATAAAATCAAGGCAGGCAGATATTTTAAAAATACCTTTTTTTTTTTTACCTTTGAAAAGTGATTATATGGCAGACCGACTTTAAATATGAAACTCAATAAAGGAGTGAAGTGATTCTGATTCAAGACTTCTACTACTTCAGGAAATTCTGCAGAGGTGGGTTAGGAAGCCAGAGTCTTGGTGATGTGATCAAAAGTGTTTGCTACAAGCAGTATAATTTGTAAATGATCTTGTGTTTCCGATCGATATCGTGTGATGTTTTTAAACACGCACATGCTTACCACCCTTGGGGACTTTTCATACACTGGTGTGCCTCTGCAGTCCTCTTAAGTGTATGGTGATCAGATGAAATTATTGGTAATTTTCATTACAGCTATTTTGGTTTATGCTGACATTTTTCTTACAGTTTGAGGGAGAGGAGTCCATGATTTTGAACATGTTGCTCTCTGCTGCATAGGGCAGAAAGGCATAGTTCTTTTTAACTAAACACCCATTGAATCATGTTGTATCATAGGTAAGAAAAGGGGTGTGGTCAGATTTGGGGATTTTCTTCATTGTATCTGGGATGTGAGGGAAAGGAGACACACTCTTCCCTTCCCCCCAACCTTGGGAGAGCTTCTCTGTTCTCTAGGCTACTCTTCGAAAGCTGATGAAGTTAATTGTGCTGCTAGTGGGGATGAAGGATCAGGGGGGCCAGCCTTGTAGCCTGGCTGCTTCGGTGTATTCCATGATGGCTCTGGGAAAACCAGCTCAACGTTACATGTGCAGTGTTGTCTCAAAGCTGTTAAAGCTTTCCTTTGTCACTGTTCTTGTGGCTGCACTTTGAGAGGACGAGAAGGGAAGATGCCCCATGTTTACAGCAGGGTGTCTGTAACACCCTGCAAAAGGTGTAGCAGTTGTACCTTTTTGTGGAGATTGTTTACAGCACAGGGTGTAAATCTGTTTACAGGGTGCTGTAAACAATCTCCACAAAAAGATACAAATTTCCAGTGGAAGAGATGGGGATTTTCAACACTGCTAAATGAGTGGCAGGTGATGGCAGGGCAAGTGGATTGCTACTGAGTGTGCTGACGGAGACCTCTGCACCACCTGTAAATGGGGATTCTGGACTCGGTTAACCCGAAACAAGCAAACGAAACAGTTGGAATATTTTTTCATAATCTGGTTGCCACCAGTGAAT
>NW_010251918.1:43556-83036 GCF_000690775.1 Eurypyga helias | reverse complement strand
TGAACGAGGGCCTGCTCCACCACCGTTCCCAAAGATACAAGGCAAGGGAATAGTGTGGACTAATCCCCAGCACAAGTGCCTCAGCTCCCACCAAACTCAGTGGAGGCATTAGGTGAGCCTCTAATTGTGCTGCTGTTGCAGGCATTTGTTAGAACTCAACTGCATTTTTTTTTTTAAATCTATTCTCTTTTTCCTTTCATTCTTGTATACTTTATGGTAAAGGTTGCATACAGTGCTGTGGAGGTATTACATAGCTGTTTTTAAAAGGGAAGAGGGAAACGTAGGCTTGAACCACTTGGAGTCTGTAACAGCTCCAGGTGTGCAATTTGTAATGTTTATCAAAGCTTAGGGATGCAAATTACTTCCATCGACAGAGGTGAGCATGGTGATGCCTTCTGCACCGCGCCTGCCAAGGTAAATGTTTGTCTGGGAATCAGTCACAGTTGCGTGTGCTTCCAGGTGTGTGGCAGGAACTGACAGCTGGCGCCGAGATGAATGATCAGCGCATCCCCACGTGAACCAGCCTGCTGCAAACCCACAGTGGAGTGTGCCCCAAGAGTTGTGGGGAGGGTAGCACGGTCAGACCCGGTGAATGCAGATGTGCTCTAGCTAAGAGCGTAGTCGCAGTGGAGCTGCCAAGGGCCTACATTTGTGGAGACCTGGCTTTAAACTCCTTCTTACCTTGTGAGTCCCTCCACTCTTGTGGCATTGTGGAGGGTGAGAGAGAAGGGTCAGGGCCCTGGAAAATGTCCTGAAATGCACAAGAGGGTGGAAACATCTACATTTATATATCATAACTTTCCAGGTAGGGCTTGCTTTGTTTGCTGTGGTGTGTGTGGCACTAGGAAAGCTTGCTGGATTACAGCAAGTGCCATTGGAAATGCTGGAGAGAGGCAGGGGAAGGGGGGATGCTCGTGACCCTGCCTAGCTGAATGCTGCCGTTGTGCTCCAGTGGAGTGGCTGTTTCGACAGGCAGGAAGGGCTCCTGAAGGCTGTGGGAGCCTGTGTAGGTACCACAGTCTGCCCAGGCACAATAGATTGCAGATTTAGGTCTATAAATAGGATAAATACTATGGGCCTGAGGCGCTGAGATACCTAGGTGATATGAAATCCTAGATAGAGAGAGCTGACACAGAGACAGTTGAAATGAGCCAAGTGGAGAGGAAGCACCCTTTAAATTATAGAAGGGGAACAGGAAAAAAAAATCTGAAAGTGAATGCTGTTTCTTTTTGAAAGGATTTTTGGAAGTAGTGCTTAATTCTCACTTTGGAAATGTTACAGTCCCTTCTTTTGTATAAGAAAAAGGACCTTATTATAACCTCAGTTAACGTAAGGTGTAAAAGTAGCTGTTTCTGTCTCCTGCTAAACCTCCTTTTGATGTTTCCTTTTTAAGCCTGGACTCATTTCTTTATTCCCCTTTGTTAAAGTACTTCCCTCATATAGCATTAATAGGACCTGAAGCAACATGAAGTTGATGTGATGTTTGTTTTACAGGGAGCTGTGGTTGCAGTGTTCAGCAGCTTTAGTGTGCAATTAAAAAAAAAAAAAAATTATCGAGAATATGTGGAGCAACATTGAAGTGTAATAACAAAATTTTTGCTTTTGAAATTTACACTTTGCATGAGTGTGCTGGGTCAGTAGCGATTGCTGTTTGAAATGAGGCATCTGGATAATCCTTGAAGAGCTTCACCAAAATAACCTCATGCAGTCATGTCATGTGCAGCTTTGATACTTTTGATTTTTCTTACATTATAAGGATCAGCCCTACTCAAACTGAGGTTGTATTGTGTTGTCTAAATAATAAGTGAATGAAGGAACAGCCGGGTCTCTGGGAGAGAATATGTCACCTGAAAATTGACAGGAGCCTTGTTGCCTGAAGCAGTAAATTTAGACGTCTGGAAATCAAGCATGTTGAACTTTCAAACTTATACATAGCCTTTGAGCTCATTTGTATTCTTGAGCATCCACTCTGTACTCTCAAGAAACAGACCAAGCTTTTTCAATCAAGACCCTAAAAGCAGCTCATGCCAGAACAGCACTTTCCTCCTCCCTTCCCAGGCAGAGCAGAGTCCAGGACCAGCACTCTGGTTTGTCAGGAATTTTGACGGAATCCAGGTGAGAAAATAGCATGGGAATGTTTTTACAGTACAGCAATGTCTTCAGAGCCTTGTCAGAGTCAGCGCAGGATGCTGGCCAAAGAGAATCCTGCTTTAAAAAAATTACATTCTACATCCTCAGTATGAACAGAACACTTCACATTATAAAGATTAGGCTCTTCTTGGAAGAGAAAGAAAATATTATTTCATGTTAAGGGAAGGGAAACTAAGACTTGAATTCCTTAATGACTTCAAGAAAGTCTGTGTTCTAGTGGGCAACTAGAGGTATTGATTCGCTGTCCTCCTTTAACTCAAAATCATATTATTTCTATGGCAGTGTAAGTTTTTGTTAGTGTTGCTGAACTTAGGAAATATTTTTCCTTTAGTGGTCTTCCGTTTCACTCATATGAAATAGTAGACAGGAGATTTTTAAATAATGTGGATTCTGAAAATATGTGTAGCAATAAGTGAGATTTGTTTGCAGTTCCAGTTAGCTATAGCTGCTACTTGGCATAATCCTTTCCCCTCCTCCCCCCCCCTTCTATTATTGGGTCATTTCATTTGCAAGTATTCTGTTTCTGTTTGTAAAATAACTTTGGTCCAGCCCAGGCAATCTATCATTGTTTAAAAAGTTACACAGTGCAAAGAACATATTATTGAGATGTATAGTGTTTATAAGCCTGGTCTCAGATTGATAAATCATGTCTTGTGCTGTTGAAAAGCCAAGAAATGAATTGCTTTTCTATGACCTTGGGGTCTGAGATTAGTCAGTTTGTCTATTAGATTTTTCCAGTGTTCTTCTCACTTCATTTATTCTGTCTTTTCTGAAGAACTAAGAAACAGTAGATGTATAGCAAGTCACCAAGGCTTGATGTCATCAGACATGTTATAGAACCAGGATATCAAAATGTTTGATATAATCTGTTTTTTATATTGGGTTTAAATAATGCGACTGTCACATCTAATTAATCTAATATGTACCACCCATTTGTGTTAATTAATGGTTGAAGTCACACTTTGCTTCTGTGAGAACTGATTGAGAGAAATATGGTATTAGGTTTTTTTGGGGTATCTAAGTGTTGTAGAGACACAGATGGATGAGAGGGGAATTGTGGCTAAGACACTAAAACTATTGAAGCTTCACAGTTTTTTGTAGCCATCTGATTTTAGGTACTTCACATTAGGAGGCACCCCCAGCCTTACAAAATCAATCAGAAACTTGAATTGTACTTTTGCTTACTACCAATTCAGACCCTGACTAGTTATTCTTTTAAATTGAAAGTGGGGAGGTTTAGATTAGATATCAGGAAGAAATTCTTCACAGAGAGGGCAGTGAAGCACTGAAACAGGTTGCCCAGGGAAGCTGTTGGATGTCCCTTCCCTGGAAGTGTTCAAGGCCAGGCTGGATGAGGCTTTGAGCAACCTGGTCTAGTGGAAGGTGTCCCTGCCCATGGCAGGGGGGTTAGAACTAGGTGGCCTTTAAGGTCCCTTCCAGCCCAAACCAGTCTATGATTCCTAGTAATCACAAAAATGAAATATTTTTAATGTTAATTGAAAGGACACAAGCCTTTGCTATTTCTGCCTCTCTGCTTTTTTGTTAATTTTTGTTGTTTGATAATTTAATGACAAGCTCTACTCTGAGGAGGAATACTAATAGTGACATTGATTATCTTAGGCACCAGAAAATTAATAAAGTCAGAAGCTTCTTTCCCTGCAACTGCGCTATTGTTTCAAACACACCTCATCACTGCTTTTTATTCAGGAAAGACAAATGATGTAGTTGAAGCACTGAACTGGGACTCAAGAGATCTGGCTCAGACACGAACTTGCTGTGGAAATGGAGGGTGGGTCACTTCATCTCTTCTCCCCGTCTTTTCTCTATTCGTTTTATGGAGTGTGAGGTACGACCTCCTGGCTTCAATTTTTGGAATATTTATGTGCTTCCAAGGTCGAGGGTAAGCCATGGACTATGGGAAAACAAACAAAAAGTTTATTTGGATTTAAAAATCTAAGCCCCTGTGCTGGTTTTAATCAGTGGCATCAATATGGTGAGCCCCAGGGAGCTGGGGCACACCAGGTTGGCTCAGCCTTGTTACTCTTTTGCTGGCTGGAGTTAAACCATGACAGTCCCTGCTCCTTGAACTGAAGGCTTTACCAGATTATTGAACCCTGGGTGTTGCTTCTGTGGGTCCCAGTCCTGTAAAGCCTCATATGGTACCAGTGGCAGAAGGAAGCCTGTGCAGGTGCCCACGTAAGTAAGTAGCACCAGAGGAAGTTCACCATGAGGATACAACCTTGTTTTTAAACAAACTTTGGATAAGCCTTTCTCAGAAAGTAGCTGGGCATAAATAAAGCTTCTTCTCTTTAAGTCTGACACTGTGTGCAAGTATCCTGCCTAGATATAAGCAGAATAGCTTCAGTGCCTATAATTTGAAATCTTTCTTATGGTATTCTTTTCCAGTTACTCATAAGATACATTTAACTCCAATTCATTTTATTCATGCCAGACAACAGTGCCAAATATTCAGTGCACAAAATTATAGGATTACATTGTGATACTTTATCTGAAGGTAATCAAAAGAGACAAATGCTAGTATTTTTAAATGTTTTGCAAAACCTATTTGCTCATGTGAATTCATCAGATTACCTTAAGTAGAAAACCAGTTTTTTTTCCTCAATATGATTTGTGTGTCTTGGGTTATTTTTCTATTTAAATACTTACTCTCCATCATGGAATGAGGACTTTCTAATTAGCTCTCCCCAATTATTTTAATGTGTCATTTCAATAGAAATCTTACTGTTTCTAACAGCATAACAGGCAACCTAAATTCCTTAACTTTATCTGTCAAGCATCTCAGAAGATGAGGTGTCCAAACACTGGTGAATCCAACATCACTTTCCACAGTTTAATTCTGTCCTGTGTGAGGGATAAAATGAAAGATTCACAATCATGTCTTCAGAACTATAAAGTCCTTTAATGGGGAGCTAAATCTGCTAAATAAAGGAAAAAAATTAATGTACTACATGAAATAAACAAAACCAAGCATGGTTTTGGTATTTGTAAATTTTATGAAAAAGCATTTAATTAAGGATGTAATTCAGTAGTATTAAGAGGAAGAAACAGACAATTACTAGTTCATAGGGAAGCTGGCTCACCAGCATGAGACTGTTCTTGATAAAATGACCTTTCCTTTACTTTTGTTCTCTCACTATCCTCATTAACTACTTACTGCTTGCATGCCTCATACTGCCAACTCATTCATGACAATATTTTATAAATGACTGATAATTCATTTAATAGAATTATAGAATGGTTTGGGTTGGAAGGGCCCTTAAATATCATCCAGTTCCAACCCCCCTGCCATGGGCAGGGACACCTTCCACTAGACCAGGTTGCTCAAAGCCTCATCCAGCCTGGCCTTGAACACTTCCAGGGATGGGGCATCCACAGCTTCTCTGGGCAACCTGTGCCAGTGCCTCACCACCCTCTCCGTGAAGCACTTCTTCCTGATATCTGATCTAAACCTCCCCACTTTCAATTTAAACCTGTTACCCCTTGTCCTGTCACTACAGGCCCTTGGAAAGAGTCCCCTCACAGCTTCCTTGTAGCCCTTTCAGGTACTGGAAGGGGCTATAAGGTCTCCCTGGAGCCTTCTCTTCTCCAGGCTGAACAAGCTCATCTCTCTCAGCCTGTCCCCATAGCAGAGGTGCTCCACCTCTCTGAGATTCTTTGTGGCCTCCTCTGGACTCGCTCCCACCAGTCTATATCCTTGTTATGTTGTGGTTTTCACAGCTGGACGCAGCACTCCAGGTGGGGTCTCATGAAAGCAGAGTACAGGGGGAGAATCCCCTCCCTCGACCTGCTGGCCACGCTTCTCCGGATACAGCCCCTGACACGGTTGGCTTTCTGGGCTGCCAGCGCACACTGCCGGCTCATGTCCAGCTTTTCATCCACCAGTACCCCCAAGTCCTTCTCCTCAGGGCTACTTTCTATCCGTTCTCCACCCAGCCTGTACTTGTATTTGGGATTGCCCCCACCCAGGTGCAGGACCTTGCACTTGGCCTTGTTGAACAACAGGAGGTTAGCAGCGGCCCACCTCTCCAGCCTGTCAATGGCCCTCTGGGTTGCATCCCTTAGTCCCTCTGGGTGGCATCCTTGAATTTCTGAAACTGTTATTTCGGTCTTGGATGCGTGTTTTTTGATGGGCTCAGATTTCTGAAATCACTGTAGGAACTAATTTTTTGCACTTCATGGAAAATTTCATTAAAGGATGCTGCTGCTTCTCTTGTTGCAAGCTGGAAATTCTCTTATGAGTAGGATCTAAACATTCTGAGTTGCTCTGCCTTTACTTCTAAACTCCACCCACCCACCCCACCACCCCAAAACTCCTAGTTTGGGAGACTTTAATTGTCCTATGGTTTGGTACACACAGGTTTCCCAAACTGTCACTTGAAGACCATGGGTACAACATCAGGCTGAGAATTGCTTGACAATATATTGTGTGAGGCGATGCAGGCTTTGCATGCAGTTAGAAGCAGTTTGGATTCAAAACCAATTACAAAGCTGGGGGGAGGGTGGAGAAGTATTGGTAATACTCTTTGGTCAGCTATGATCTCAGTTTAGACATTGTAGTGTTGCAGTTTCTTGCAATGCTTCCTAATTCCTCATGGGGATGCTGGTAAAGCAATAAGGAATATTAAGCTTTTATAAATAGCCACCAGACTTCCTTCAGGACCTACTGCTTTTGCTGTTGCACTGTCCTGCGTGTCAGCAAGTGAAACTATTAGTCACAAGTAAAAGAATCTCGAAGGAAAAGTCCATGCTGGAGAATCTGTTGGTTCTGCCAAGGATGGATGGAACTAAGTGAGCCCCATGTGAGACAGGCAAATGTTTCAAGGGCTGCAGTTTGCCTGTGAGCCGTACTTGGGGCCTGTCTGTGACAGGATTTGTTGGGGGTCACTGCATCCACAAAATATTTCCAACCAGCTGGAGCAAACAGGGGAAACTGTGTTTTTAACTGTGTTAGCAGCTTGAGTTAAAACAGGGAAATGGTCAGGATGGAATTGAAATTGGTAACCCAAATTAAAATCCAAAATAGTTGGGGGTTGTTGGGGTTTTTTTTAACTTGAATTACACTGAACTGGATTTTTGGGTTTGTTAATGTGGATTATCCTGTACTCTTGTAGTGCAGACTTTTATTTAGCTCTTCAATTTCTGAGAGTTTCAGCACACTAGCTACCATATATAATCTCTCACAATTAACTGAGGATGTGGATTCAGTCATTTAGTTGTTATTTTCCACTTGTAGGTTATTGAACAAAGATTTCTCCTACCACACCTGGGTTTCCCTCATTCCCTGGTTACAGTGGGTCCTCCTCAACAACAGTGCTGTACCATAAAGAGTTAAAATGGACAGCACAGCTGGAAAACGGAGTGTGCTAATGCAGTTCGGGTCTGGAGTGATCCGGAGGTATGCAGAAAGACACTCTGCAAACCTGAATCCCTTGCCTTGTCTTTGACATACGCACTTTGTGTCGGAACACTGCTTTGAATTCACCAGAGCGGTGTATGCAGACAGCAGAGGGGCTGGGAGGATGACTCACTGCATGAATTCACCTGTCATCTGGAATGGGGATCACAGGGAGCAAAGGCTTCAGCAGCAGGGATAACAAAAAGGCTGCAGATTTCATCAGGCACTATTCCTCTTCCTTACCCCTGCAGACAGTTGGAGGTGGCTGCTGTGCGTGCGAACTGCTTTCCAGAGGTTGCGTGTTCTCCTTATGCATTTAGTTAGGGACTGACCTAATGGATATTATCACAATCTATAACGTCCAGCAATGTGTAGGTGACACACTTAGCATATGTTATAATTTCTTTTTCCTTTCTCCCTGGGCAGTTTCTTTCTTTCCTCCCCGCCCACGTATTTTTTGGTGCTTATATCAGTGCTGAGTCTTGTGGTGCAATTCCACACCATGAGAGAGAGATGAACCTCGGGTTGTCATTGGCATCGGCCTTCTAAACATCAATATAGCATTTGAATTGTTCAGCTGAATTCCAGTCTTTCTGTCTCCTACTTCCACTTTATTATCTCTCTACTCTAATGTAAAAAAAACCCACCAAACAAAAAAGTGCTGTTCTGTTTAGAAAGTGACTGCAGTGAAGAGCTACCTGAGACAGGGTTTAAACTGATATGCCAGTCAATATGCGTAAATTAGAAGAGAGACTGATGTAATCTATAGTGTCTGTAAAGGTTTCAAAGATGTACCTTGATCATTAATTAAGACGACAAGGATGTCTCATAAAATTACAGTTGAGGAGACTAATAATTCACTATTGAATGAAGAAAGGCAAAGTCACTTGTATAGTTACCTATTTTAACATTTATGTTCCTTGTATAATATGGTCTTATGCAATAGTTGCGGTGACAGCCATGGAAATATTCAGGGGTAGGAAATGCAAATTTGCTACCAAAACTTTGAGGGAATATACTCAAAAAAGAAGTACCGTTGTCTCTTTATTTATTTGCTCTGTTTGATTTTTGTAGTATGATTTATTCTTTAATCCAGTCAAAGTTAACTTATAGCACATGCCTGGCAATGGCGTTTGAGGAAGAGTGAGTGGCAAAATGGAAGAACAAAAATGAACGCACTAGATGCAGGGTTAGATCGGTGTTGCTGCGCTGGGTTTTAGCTGTGGCTATGTGTATTGAAATTAAGGTAGTAGGAAGGTGTCAGCTACCTGAAAAATCAAAGATATTCACCAAATTTAGCTGTAGGATGGAGGGGAAAAGATAAATTGCAAAGTCAGAGGTCATAATACCATGGTGACATATGTCAGGATGCGGGGTTAGTGGTGGTTGTGTTCCTGTGCATGCTGTTAGGATGGAGGAGGGTAATGCAGGGTGGGAGAGCAGGCTGCCTGCCTGATGGTCTCCCCACTAAGACAGCGTCGATATAAAGGCAGAACTTCAGAAGCCATTGCTTTGGTATGTTTGTTTCTGTTTGTCAGCTCTGTGTTTTAAGATAAAAGGCCCAACTTGAAATGAACATGACTGAATGAAATCTCTCAGCATTCTGGAAACACTCAAAACACTTTGAAGATTACTTGTAGTTCTGAAAATGCCCCTTTTGGGCAGCCCTGGCAGAAGGAGGGGTGTCTGCAGCAGGGGAGAGGTTCCTCTGGGCTGACCGGTGGGATGAGTGGACAAGCAGGTGCGTGGGCAGCTGTGGTGCCCTACTTTTTCTGATCCAGGAGCAGTGGACAAAGGGAGTCTGGGCTGATCTCTTCTGCAGAGGATGAGGATATTTCAACATTTTGATTTTTACAAGTGACTGCCTTTGTCAATTTTACACTGATGAGATCAGGTGTCGTGAGTGGGTCTGGGTGAAGTTAATGCCTGGAGCACACATGGAAGAGGCAAATATTTACATGGAAGTGCACACTTAAGAGGCAAACCCCCAACCAGGTTTCTCATCCTCTGCCAAGCCTGAGGCACCTCTTTTGAGCAAGCAAAGTTCAGTGAATTCAGCTGGACCTTCCTGCCCTCTCTCCTCCCCAGCAGTGGAGGTCTCTTCCTGGGCTGCCCAGCACCCCGCAGGTCTGTGGGAGCTGGCTGGCTGTTGGCAGAGTCTTGCAGCACGTCTGGCTCGGAAACACAGCTCTGCAAAACTCTGAGATGTACGGATGCCATAAGCATGCAGCCCGGCTGCAGCTGGGGGTGTTGGCCCCTGCGGAGGCTTTTCAGAGTGCGTGGCGCAGCATCGCGTTGCTACAAAGCGGGTCACTCCTTTCCAGCCCTTGGGGCTCAGTTTGCTTGCTGATGCGATAACCTCCTGAGTGCAAGGTGTGTTTGCTTTCCTCGGTTGGTTTTTCTTCTTTTTTTTTGTTTTGTTTTGTTTGTTTATGTGAATCATTGTTACTATGAATCAGCCCTGTTAAGGAAGTAAAACAAACTTTTATTCACATTCTCCCTGGCTAGCTAGCAAAATCCTAATCTGCTTTACCAGCAGGCTAATGTAATGTAACAACAAAACAATGTAACCTCTGAAGTTTCCACTGCCCCGTGTTTTCCTTCATTTTCACCATCTGACATACATGTGAGACTGTTTTAACATCTATTTCTCTTGCACTGAGGGACATAGCAGCACCCATACAGAAGGGTGACAGTATCCCCTCTGTGGGAACCCCAAGCTGCTCAGAGGAATATTCATTGCCGGAATAAAGATCTCCTGTAAAACTGTTGTACTGCTAAAGATCCAGAGCTGTAAAACATACTGTGTTTTACTGGGGAGATCACGGATCTCTCAGAGCTAAGCTAGATCTTCTCTTGGCTGCAGTGAAGGTCCCAGGCTCCCATTAGAATTTTTTATTCTTTTTCGCTGGTTCATAAGCAGGTGGCCTGGCTGAATTGACTGGAAAAGAGGTGAGACAGCAGTGCGTTAGGGATAGATGGAAAAATCAGTAAACTTGCCAGATCAGCTGTAACCAGATAAGGCCAAAAAAACCCCTTTGTCCAAGTAAGGATAGGATAAAGCTGTATCTATAACTTACAGTATCAGCCACAGCACTGAGTCCCTTGTGCCAAATATATTGGGCCAAATCAGCAAACGTTTTGTCTACGTATTTACTGGCTTGAGAATCAGCTTTCCATTTAACTACGATGTAGTGCCTCTTTGTATGTTAACAAAACGCCTGAAACCCCTGATTGTATGGGCTGATAACCGCTATCTGACTCTGCTTTGGGCTGAGCACTGGGTAGGGTGACAAAGCATGAGTCCAGGTGAGGTGGTTCAGAGCTTGCCTTTCGGTACAAAGCACAGTCACTGTGCTCCCCCATGGCCTCTGTGTTTGTCAACTTGGGTCCTGGGCGGGTTTTACTGTCTGTGAAAGAGAGCAGGCATGGTTTATGCAACTTCTGCTGTTGGTGTGGCTCTGCCATGTAGCCAAACCTCTCCTGGGTTTTCCCCTTCCCACTTTAAAACAGGAGCCTGATTTCCTCTGACGCTGGTGCTTTTATTTCCTTATTTACCAACGGCATTAGCTGTGAGGGAGGTGATTCTGAGCACTTGCCCTAATGTTTTTGTCTGAGATTTAAATCTGGGTTTCAAATAACATTGAAATCTCTCTGTAAAACATAGCAGAAGGCAAGAAATTCCTATGAACTTGCATAGGTGTAGAGCAACCGTTGCTCATGGGTACTGTCAGTGTCCATTACAACATGTGTCTAGAAAAAAGGAGAGTCTTGCAGCTATTTTTCCTGTTATTTGTAAAAGCAAGCCAACGCCCACTACCTACGGGTGGTTATATATGGGAGAGACTGCTAGTTTAATTCACAGTGTGATGTTCTGATCTGCACCGTGGTGCCTCCTTTCCTGGCTGCAGGAGAGGATGAGCCTCTTTGTGCCCCTTTTGTTTCCTTTTCCCTTTGATGTCTCAAAAATGTCAAAGTGCAGATTGCTAAACCAGTGTTAGGTGAGCACCGTGTTATACCAGAAGCTGTAGCAGCATATTGCGTGCCATTAACAGTAGTAACCTTTTATTAAACCCCCGTCTAAAATTTCTGTAGGCTGATGCTGGCAACTAGCTGACAGAGAAAGTGAGGTTGCATTTTTTACTGGTATAAAATACAAAATGGGAGAATAAAACCCAAGTAAGGGAATGAACTATTAACTTTACAAGGGTGGTATGTTCTTTATTGCATTCATGTGCATGAGATTGGAGTTTCATAACTGCACACTTATTAACATGTGCCATGTCATCAAGAGTGCTTACCCTTTAGAACAGTATGGTCAAAATATCAAAAACAATGGTATTATCATACACAAGAAAATTAACATGTTCCACTTGATTCAGCTAGCAGAATAATTTACTCAACTTTGACAGAGTCTTTTTGGATGAGACATTCAGTGGGGTTGTCTTATTTGATTGTTCAGATTTAATAAGTAATGGAATTGCTGACTTGTATTTAAGATACGTATCAATCATATCAAGACAATTTGGCTTTGTGCATCTTTCCTGTAGGTGAGCAGATCCCTTTCTGCCTGGTAGCAGAATTTCCATCACAGGAGGCTGTAGGTGCTTCTTAGCCAGTGAGTGCTCAGATTCCTGTTCCCCTACACACCCCTTCCCTAAATGGTAGCTGTTAGAAGTGTGTGCTTACGGGTTTACAGATGTTCTGGAGTGGGTCGCTTACAGTGTAGCTTGTACTTTGGTATTTTGGCTGAGTGTGTTGGAATTTTAAATACACAGTGACAGTGATATTTTACTTAAGAACATTGTTAACTAACAACCCATAGGGTTTTCAATCATTTAAATTACAGTAAAGCCTACACCCATGAACTGTAAACTAAGAGGATTTATATAAGATTATAACATCTCCAGAGGAGCTGTGAAGTGAGTAATCTGCATTTTACAAGTTGCACTGCTGTGGTCTATTATGTCAATCCTCATTCACTTGTAACACTTGTTGTTGAGCAAAAGTACTGTTATTTGCATCTTCACCTTGCCATTATGTTTTGCTCATTGCAAAAAAAGGACTATGTAATAACAGTATTTAATTTTTTGAAGTATGATGGAATGAAATGTCCCTTAGAAGAGTAATTTTGATATCATCATTTGAAAAAGATCTAGCAGCAATGGGGAGACCTCATGCATAGATCGTGAGCATGGATACAGAATAAGAGCACTCTTGTGTGACAAGAGGTTTAACTTACGTGTGGGGTTATTTTAGAGAAAAGAAGAATTAGATTCACCCTACAGTGAAGGAATGACAGGCACTTCTATAATTTTTATATCTGTTTATTAGTGGAAAAAATGGGATGCTAATCTAAACCAGATAAAAATAAAGATTTATCCACAAAGAGCATAGACAACCATGAAATTCCTTTTCCTTGGGCAAAACTTCTTTAGAAGATGAGCTTCTTGTGGGTCTAAGGACAAAATAGATGTGAAAAATAGGCAGAATGACTTTAGGATTCTTGCTTGATGCTTGTGAAGGCCATGAAGACAGTCTTTTTCTTAGCTGCAGACTGTCCCAGACACAAGTAGGCCCCAACTGTAGGCCACCTGTGCACAGTGTTGACCCTTGCCAGTCAGGATGCTGCCCCAGAGGAACTACGCTGAAGTGTAATGATTTTCTCCGATCCTAAGAAAATAATTTCCTCCACAGTAGCCCAAATCCTGCCATCTGCTTGGTGCTTATTTTGGTTATGGAAACAAACCTTGCAAGCACTTTTGCTGAAGTAACACATAAATTTGGTCTGTTCCACAGAGCCAGTGTTTTCTCCAGGCTTACTTTCAGGTGCAGATGTCCGAGAGGTTGGTACTGGACATTATGCTATGGAGTGTTAGGATGCTTTTTGATGGCACCAGTACATGGTTTTTAGTAGGTTGATTTTGAGTCAGAATAAGGGACAGTGCAGAAAGTTCTGTATAAACCATCATGATCACTTTCGTTTAAGATTTTAGCATGGAAGCTAACCTGCCATTGACAGGGTACACTGAAACAACATGCAATTGCAAAGATGAGTAAGACTTAAAATCCTAAGTCTCATTTACCACAGTGTCCCTGATAACTGAAAAAGATTCATAATTCTGGCTGTTTCATGTCACTATCCAAACTGAGAGGAACTTGATTTGCAGAAGGGTTTCAGTATTAATTCTCTAAGGGATATGTTTGTTTTCTCAGCTAGAACACAGAAAAAGGAAAATCCAGTCTTAGTGGTGATTTTGAAAATTTTATGTATTTCTTTTCATGATATCACTTAATCACTTAAGTCATTAAAAAAAAAATCTTCTGTGCATGTGATTGTAGTTCAGGTATTATGAAATTTTTAGTGAGAGAGGATTTCAGCTTACTGGCATTTCTTTTATCAAAGTACTAAAGGTAATAAAATAGAATAAGTTGATATTCCCATTTGAACTCCATTCAAGTGCTTCCAGTTACTGCACACTCAAAGCCGTATTTCAGCTCACACTTGGAGTTTTCTGGATTTCTCTTCTGTGTCAGAACTTTGTTATTTCTTACAGAGCTCCTTTAGTGTGCTGTATGGCCTGTCCCACATCTGTAGCCACTCTGCTAGGCTGTCCTTAACAAGACCCTCATTCTCTTGCTTTCAGCAGAGAGAACTATTTATCTGCTGGACAGCCGCCTTCGTGGCAGTGCAGTATTGTTAAGACATCTCCTTTTAATTTCATTTAAACTCTTTTATATCTTTTAAAATGCTAATGCTTCAAGGCACCCGTGGTTACCATTTTTTCTCATTTTGAATTCCTTCAGAAGAGCCTTTCTCAGTAAATGATATTTCAGTTTCCATGGTGCTCCTCATTACAAGTAGCTGCTCTTTTCATCACCGAATGGTGCAATTTTCATTCATGCCAAAATATCAATGGTAACATACAGCAGCAAATTGTTCCTTTATGATCCTTGGCATTGTGGAAACTCTCCTGCTCAAAATTAAATGTCAAGAAATTTAACAAGTATGAAAAAACTGACTCCTTTTATGTGCACACACACAAAGACGCACGTTCCTCCCTCTGTCCTTTAAAGCATTTGCCTTCCCTTTTTACCATAAGGAGTCATTAGTATGCTAACAGTGACGCTTCCTAAGAAGTTCATCTGTGGGGCCGGGGGGGTGGCATTCCCTTCTGTACCCTCCGCTGGAGCAGAGCGAGTTGTTTTGTATTCAGGCTGCTTGTTCCCAGGCTCTGAACTTGGGCAGCTCATTTTGGGAATGATAGCAGCCTCGCCAGCCTGCTCCCTTGCGTTGCTCAAAGTGTCACTTTGCCGTTTGCCATGCCATAAATCAGAAACATACGTCCTCAGTATAGCCAATAGAAATACATATAGATGAAGGCAGGGCTTCACTTCCACCCCAACCCTGCTGCCTGCAATGCTCACGTACGTGCGGTAGTATGGGAAGGATGCCGATAGGCAGCAAGGTTGTGATAGGCAGCACGGTTTTTGTTTGGATTCCATTTGTAACCACCGTAATCTCGTTCCCTGGCCATGACGGTACTGTGAGGTGGTAGCTGCTGTCTGCTGGCTTAGATTTCACAGGTATGAGGCCTGATCCAGCTCAATTCCCACCTCAGGTTCCCTTGTTTATCCTGCTAAATGTTCCCCCCAACTACTGCCAACTGCTGTCTTTGTGTTTCATGGGAAAGTGGCCATGCAGGACGGTGGCTTTGCCTGCTTGTAAGTCTGCAGAGAACTTCAGGAGGCTCCATCTTTCCTACAGAATGTGATTCTGCCTGGGGAAAGAAGACCCCGTTCAGGGAATACATAATTTCAAATTCCCAGAAGAGCCTCCTGTAATAAATAAACCTACTTTTCACAAGCAATTACATCACACCCTTCTTTTTACATTTATTTTAGGTCTGGCAGTGAGCTACGTGCCTGTGTGAGGCAGTTAAGAGGAAGTTAGACCTGCGATCCCATGCTAGATAAGGCAGCTTTGAGGAAGTGCTTTGAGTCACGCCTCTGTCCCACTCCCCTTCATTTCCATAAGTGGGCATGGTGCAGGCAGGTGTTTGTTTTTACAACCACTACAGGTTTGTGGTTATAGATTCTTTGCCTCCAAGCAAGCACCATGGTTTACTATTGCTTCTCACCATAATCTGTGCCCCCAGCAGGGCTGTTAGCATTTCCAGCAAATAGGCCTCGGAAGAAAATAAAATGCTGGAACCTGTGAAAGAGCAGAGGTGCTCCCTTCATCTCCTGGTTGAGCGGGAGCTAGGCAATAAAAAGTCAGATCTGAGTTTTTGCATCTCTGGTGTAAAAAGTCACAAACTTCCTAGAGTATGTGAAAGTTTCCCGCAAGTGAAATAAAGGAAGGATGTCAAAACACTGATGTTAGGTAGAAGCATCGAAGTCATTCATTAAACCTAGGAGTGACAATATATTTGTGTTTGAATCCTCTGAATTTAGACTGTGATGCTTTTTAAAAGGCAAGCTTTTGCGAAAGAGAGTGGCAGATAGTGGTTTAATTACAGGTCCAACCTAAACCACACTTTAATTGCGATACCCTAGAGCATCTTCATCCAGGCATCTTCACTGTCATTTTAGGTTCTGAAATGCCTAATGCAGATCCTTTGCTAGAGATCCACGCTCAGCTGCTGCCCACATTTCCAGGCACCTGTCTGTTCTCCAGCTAGGCCTCCCTGTCTCTCTGAGGACAAGCACGCATGAGATTCCAGGGCAAGCCTAGCACCATGCAGAGGTGGCTAGGCCTGTTTCTTACAATGGGAAAGAAAAGCCAGCTTACGTCCTTGGGAGGCGTGTGACTTTGGGTCAAGTTACAGTGCAAAATAAAAGCCAGGTCTGATTATTCATAAGGCTTTTGGAAACAGGCATAAACAATAAATTTGCAAATGAGGTAATGTGAAGATGTTGGATACTGGTACTTGATGGACATATGGAAATGGTTTATCAAAGGGTTGACTGAGAAGTCACAGGCGATGACTTATGTTTCAAGTCTACGTTCTATTTCTTTTTTTGACAAGGTATTTTTAAAGATCAAACCCCATTTTAATTGCATCTTGTTTCATCAGCTCTGTGTTCTGCCTGCCTCTTGTGTGCTCTTTCTGCTTCCTAACAGTGCTCAAGCACTTGCTGTACGAGAAACATGCATGGCTAAGCAGAGACAGCATGACTAATATTTAGTGTTGTTAGCTCGAAAGTCCTTTGTGGATTTAGCTGTCATCTTTCATATCTGCTGCCTGGGCTTAGCTTTCTTTGGGAATGCCAGGAATGCTATCCATTCCATGCAAAAGGTTCAGGATCCTGCTTGAACATGAGGGGTCTCTCACGCTGGTAGTCCAGATTTCAGAGGAATCCATTCCGCTCTTCAGAGAAAGGTGTTTCATAACAAGCATTGGCTTGACAAGCTGGGGCTTGGGCCATGATGTAAATGAATACGGCACTCTGGTGAGATCCGGCTTGCCAACCTGAGTTGGTACACGATGTGACTGCAGCCAGGTTCAAATCCCTATTAAAATGAGGCAAATTGCCTTGCGAGTGTAACAATTATCGTCCGTGTCTCTATGGCTGTTGACAGATCTGCTTCTGCTTAGGAATTCAGCCGTGAGGGTTGGCCTAGAAGGAGAACTTGTGGAGAACAGTGTTACTCTGTACAGTTGGTACCTTTCTAGGTTTCAAGTTTTAGCTAAGAGAGTGTTTATGGTAACTCACTTTTTAGGAAAGTCTGAAAAAAGGATATTGAAGACATTTGAAAACTTAGTAAAATCTACTGCCCTTCCCAGCACGCTTGTAGCACAGTTTGACCCTTTAAAGTCAGTTGGTCACAGAAGACCCCTTTTATGAACTCTGACCAATTATAATTCAAACCAGTGAACTCAACCAGGAAGAAAACAAGTAATTAGAAGGAGCAGAAGCTCTTTTCTTCTTTTGCTAGGTGATAGAAAGTGAGAAGGTATTTAAATGCAGACTGCGGCCCGATTCTTCACTCTGTTATCCCAGCGCCGTGCTGCATGTCAGAGGTACGGAACCCCTGCATTGAAATGGAGAAGGGAGCCCTTTAACGCTCGTCCCAGCAGTAACATCCGTGGAGCATGTGGTGGTGTAAATGAGAGCGTGGCTTAACAGATAGTCTTTCCGTTTTTTTTCATTTCTCCCCTGGAAAATCACAATCAAAAGATGATGAAGTCACATAATTTAATAGTGTCTGAGCTGCAAGCCAGGGAACAGCAGCTCTGGTCTGGCACATAAGGCTGGAACATATTGGGAAGCAGTGAGGGGGGAGAAGCAGTGATCTGCTGGGGAGAGCCTGTGCTACAATAAACAAAGTAATAATAGCTTGTTGCTGAAGTCAGTTGTTGCTGAGACCTGTATTAGCATTTACAAATACATGGATTTGAGAGGTGCTGTGATGATTCCCATCCCTTTTGCCTCTCTGTTCCTGGCTTTGATTCTTTCCTAGGAGGCAGCCTCCTTTTAAGTTTTGCATCCTCCTTTTCCTCCTAACAGATGGGTGAGACTGTAATTTTTTCACATGTTGACATGGTGAGAACCATTTGATCCCTTCAGTGTAATGGGCTGTCTTGTAGGCTGCTTTCTGCTTGAAAAGCATGCATCAGAGATAAGTAAGTTTATATCACAATATACTGCTTTGCTGTCCAGGGTTTGGAATTGCTACAGCTCACAGGATGACTACCTGGGAATGACGAGAGATATAGGTCAAGCTCTGGAATGCGGCACTTAGTAAGCCAAGACTATATGTCTTCCGGTCTTGCACTGAAGTTCTGGGAAGATTAAATTACCAGGGCTCCCTTGCTGCTTTCTATGCTGTATTTGCCAGTTATTTTTGCCAGTGTAAGGTTATTTGTATAAATTTGCACTTGTGACTTGTTCTGCCAAGTTTTGGCCCTATAGACAGCGCAGTAGATGATTGGATTTTTTAAGAGTGCCAAAATCTGGAAACAGTTCATTTAGAAAATTGCTTAACAGATTGAAAATGGTGAATAAATTGTTGCACAAGGGAACTTTTGAAAAGGATCTTGAAAGTCCTGGCTCATGCTCACGAAAACCAAGAAAATCATTGCCGGAAAACCACATGAAGGAATTGGGACTTTTCCTCTCTCCTTTTTTTTTTTTTTTTAATTTAAATGGAAGAAAGTATCTTTCACAATTTCTGTAGCACAGTAAAGATGATGTTTCTCATCTAACTTTACCAGTAATTAATTGATTTGTTTAGATATTCTTGTTTATGTTTCCCGGCTGGGTCCCGCTGGCGCAGCTTTCTCTAGGCAGTTGACTCAGACTGAGCATTTGTAAAAACTGGATTTTACATGGACCTAAGGAAATGATTTTGGCACAGCCTCTAAACAACAAAGGATGTGGTGACAGTGCGTTTCATACTTGTGAACTCAGCTGACTCAGTGGGGCGTATTTGACTGCGTGCTTGTCGTGTGATAGAAGGAACAGCCTGAAGTGGTCACAGCTCTTAGCACTCACTGTTTGTTGTTATAAAAGTTGTCATTAAGCTGGGATATGAGCTGTAGACTTCTGGGAATGTTCCTCGGCTGATTTATTGATATTGTTCTTATCCCCAGGTTCTTGCTCTGGCTTTCTTTTTCCTTCCCCCCACCCCTACTCGGTTTGCTCTATGTTTTTTCTTTCAAAAATGTTTCTCGGAGGTAGTGCAGTACCAGAGCAGATTATCAGAAGATCTATGATTCTGCAACACTGAAGGTCAAATCCAAAACCCAGTGGATATCCTGATTAACCGAACCCTGTGACCTGGCTCCAGGGCATTTTGCAAGCTCTAGAAAGAGGAAATTTACTTCCAAGCCCTATACAGCATAGCTCGACAACACATTTCAACCCTGTATAACCACAGGATGGACTTGTATTACTAATCCTGAATTTGCTAATCATGCTGATGGTAGACTCCTCAGGGACTTTTTTTTTTTTTTTTCTGCAAAGCACAAGGTAGATGTGCTCTTCGTTTAAGCTGTTGTGATTCTTCATTACAATTGCTTTGTAATGCCCTGTAGGGCAGAGGGGATGATTTGGCTTTGAATAGTAAGTAAATTCAGTTCAGTTTTCATCAACATTCAGATGCTTAGAAACTCCCCTAATAGTCTCTTGTCTGTTTTTTTAAAGGCTTTTAAATTATATTGTCAGTATTTTCCTGATACAGGTTTCCTCAGATTTTTTCCCCCCTTTTGATACTGTTTTTCTTCAAAGTTCTGGGAGAAGAGATGAATATTGCAAAAAGACACTGCTGGCAGCAGCTTCCCCTTCTATCTGAGGAACAGCCTGATGGAATACCCTCTTGGCAGTAATGCGCAAGACACTTCCAAATCGTTGCATAGGTTTGGGGTTAACATCAACACCTGAACGTCTACTCAGAAAAACACCTGATTTGAAAATTAATTTTTTTTGATTTTGTAATTTGCTGAGATTTCACTCTGTGATGAAAAGTGAAAGGAAAGCACTGCCCTACAGTGACAAGTAGCCACTTCAATGCAAGTTCAAGTCCTGGGCCTGATTTAAGTAAATAAAGTATTGTAACAGCACACAATTTGCTGTGGTTTTTAAGACACTGATGATTCTGAGGTCTTTGCTGGTTCGATGAGATTTCTGTCTTGATTCTAAGATTTTTTTCCTAAGAAATGCCATGCTGAAATGATCAAGTTTCCCATCAAAAGTTTTAGCTTCCATGAAATCAAAGTCTTAAAGTGATAAATGCTTTTTCTTGAGTTTTCTGACTCCCCCTAGTCCATAACGCTCAGCTAGCTGTGTGGCAGTTGTGAATTTGCATTATATTAGAAACATGCTAACAGCCTGTGTTGTATTTGATTCATAGGATGCAGAAGTGAAGAGGTGAAATCTGCATAGACAGAGGCAAATTAACAGAGAACAGAACTTAGGTATGATTTTTCCAGATCTGGGGAGAAGATCTGGAATTCTAGGAGGAGAATATCTAAAACACAAGAAAATCAGTACAGTGATCCTCCAAGGAAAGGGAGGTAAACTTTGGCATTATAGCTTTTATTCCATTGCAGTGACTATCGTTCATAGCAGGGAGTTTGATAACGATATCCTGTTGCAAATTGGGAACTGCCTCTTAAATTGGATGAATAGAAAAGACAAGATTAAAGCTCTCACTTAGTGGTTTTACATACGGTTCGTACCCATCTGTCTGTGCTTTCAGATGATTTGAGGACCAAGTGTAAATCTGAACTGAAGTGTCAGTGAGAAATGAACCGTACTGTATTAATCATTCCTGAAATCTTGAAACTGGCCTTTCATTTTTGTCTAAATCTGTCACCGAAAGCAGTGCCTAACAAGCAGCACTCGGAGGGGCCGTGTGCGAACGTACGGCAGCCTCTGAAGGCCTGCGCCTGCCGGGAGGCAAAATGAGGTGCAGCCTGAGCGTTGCCTTCCCTCAGAAGACAAAGACTTGGGAGCTTAGAAGTCACAGCATCCCTTGTGCTGCTCAGGCGTGAGTTGTGATCTGTGCGCTTTTTAATGAATAGTGCTTTCTGACTAGTTCTGGCTTGCTTTTCAGGTTTTATCATCCTGATTTTTTGTTGTTGTTGTTATTGGTATTAGTATCCAAGGAGGTTTGTGCTCTTCAGTGCTAAGAAAATGGTCATGTTTGGACACGTGATCTTTTTTTGTTTTTTTTTTTTTCTTTAGTTTTGAACTGCGGTTTTGTCTTAAGGGAAATTATACTGAGATTTAAATTAGAAGTGAATACAGTGAGGAAGTGCTTGGTAAGAGTTAGAATGGACAAAGATAGTTTGTTAAGTTTAACCATCTGGTTTCAATCATTCAAACGGTATTTGTGAAAATAGTACACATTTGCTATCTTTGGCAGGAAACATATTTTTTTAAGATCTGTGTCAGTGCTGATTGATCCAATAGCTTGGTGTTTGAAGCATTCATCTCTGATGCAGAAGGTATAATTAAAATCTCTGTTCTCAGAAGCTTTGAAACCATATATTCCTAGCTTAAATCAGATGCTAAGTGTATTGAATTCAATTTACACTGAGGTCAGGTAAGAAGCTTAACCAAACTGGTTGCAAAATATCTGGCAACTGACCCACAAAACCATTTTTTGCATAGACATACTATCAACATGCGGTTCTGCAGTTATTTCTTGAGTCAGTAATTTTGTGGGTCTTCCGGCAATGCAGCACTTATATTCCGGGGTGTTTGCTCTGGTCCTTGCCCCTGCTTTCTCCATCAACAAGTACATCCGACAAGCTGAGTGCTTCTTCTCCTTCCAGCTGCTTCACCTGTGACCATGTGCATGAGATAGCAGTGTGTTAATGCAGTAGCACTGTGCCTGCCCAGATTTGGTGCTGCAGTACAGCACAGTCCCCTCACCTCCCTGTGTGTCTGGGTTTAATGGAGGTATTTGACACCGTGGTTTCTAAGGTGGGCAAGATGTGCAACAGAGATACTGTCCTGCGTTATTTACATATTTTAGTCTCAGTTTAGAGCTGCTTTCCAGCTCTGTACAAACATAGCACTATCAAGGATTTCTTTGAGAAATAAGGACTGGTAGTGAAGAGGATCCTTAAATTCTGACCCTGTCATGGTTTAACTCTGGCTAGCAAAATACCGTGAAGCTGCTCTCACAAATCCCCCTCCTCTCCTCCAGCAGAGGGGGAGAATCAGAGGAAAAAGAAATAAGGAAGCTTGTAAAATTGAGATAAGAACGATTTACTAATTAAATCTAAATTAATATATACAAATACTACTACTACTAAATAATTAAAATAATAGAAAATAAAACATATGATACAATATGATAGAGTTTCTCACCACCCGCTGACCAATGCACAACAGGTGTTGAGTAGGAAGAGTCAGACCCAGAGAGCCAGAGCCTAAGAGCTATCACAGCACATTCCGAGCGAACCCTATCAGCAATAACAAGACCAGGAAAGCTCAACAAACCCACTAACCCCCTCATGAACGAGCCACCACAGGAGTTAGCGAAGCAGCTAATGCAGGAGTCAGGGTGAGGGTTAGCAAGTGTACGGGAGTAAACGAGAGAGAGTAAGGGAGAGAGTAACACCTCCTGGACTCCCTCCTCCCCTCTGCCCTGAGCACGATGTGCTGTGGAATGAAATACTCCCTTGGTCAGTTTGGGTCAGCTGTCTGAACTGCGTGTCCCAGCACTGCCTGTAACGAGACTGCAAGAGCTAGGAACGCAGCTGCAGGATCAGAAGCAGAGAAAGACCTTGAAACTGATGCAGGCATTGCCCAGCATCAGCGAAGAACTTATCAATACTGCTCTCTGCATCCAGGAACACAGTTTCATAGCAGCCACCGTAAAGAGAGTTAACTCTTTCCTGACTGAACCCAGCACAGACCCATATGTGTTTCATTGAGGAAAGATACCAGAAAATTATGAATCCTTGTGTTGATTTTCAAAACATCTTTTCCTTGGAGGTAACTTTAGTAGTCCTTTAAGACTGTGCTTGTGGTCTCTTCTGTGACACCAGAATTCCTCATTCTGTCTCTCCTTTCTCCCAGCTGATGGGGTGACCTTCCTAACAAAGTTCTCTAAAGGTGACAACCTTTGCATCTCTTCAAAAGCAATCTTCATATAGACAGTGGGGGGGAACTGGCCATGAAGCACGAGCTCTCAGCTCTCCTCAGCAGGAGTGCACGTACTGTGTCTTTCCAACTGCAATTCTCAGCCTTGGAATTTAAAGACCAAACGTTGCTTGGTGTGATGCAGATGTCAAGCAGTGATATCAAGTGTAGAAGAGAGTAGAGTAACACTTGAAGCATCTGTTTTTTGTTCCTAACTCCAACATTTGCCTGCAGTGTGGCTTTGGACAAATTCACTGTACCTCTGTTCCTCCTCTTTAGCATAGAAATAATTCTGCTTTTATGCTTTGCTGACTGGGAGGACACACTATATAAAAATTTAACATTATTATTTATTTGCGTATTATTGTTCTGTCTTTTAGCTAAGCTGTCAGGTGTGTTGTACTGTTCAGTACTGTTTGTGCTGTGCTAACAGTACAAATTTTTGCTGTACCCATTTCTGTGTCACGTTCTGCCCTCATGTATTCCCCAATAGCGAGTGAGATAATTTGGTACGGTAAGGTGTGTGAGGGAAGAATTACACAAAGGAGGAGAGGACAGAATTTCACATGTAGACATTTTGACATCCAGGGGAAGATGTTGAACCACCTCCAGGCGGGCAGTCACTGAGTGCCGGTAGGTGTGTTGGAGGTGCTGCTGTGATTGCTGTCCTGACAGAGAGCTGGATCACCTGCCTCTGTCATCCTTCGTATTGCTGGTTTGAGCACTGGTACCTGATGCTTTCCTGTTGGGCTCAGCTTGGAAGTCAGTGTGGACAGGCAGCTCAAATGGGTCATACTTCTTCTATGGGAAGCATGGAGACAACTTCTTGGCATCCACAAAGGACTGCTCCCTCCAATGGTTTCTCACCTCTTCATTATAAACCTGCTTGCTTTGCCTAGATGGTTTTGTTTAGATGTGTTATTTTTTTTACTGGTAGTTTCTAATTATGATGTTTCAGGATCACCAAATGTGCATTCACCATCATTAGTGGCTTCTTCTCATGTTATTTGTTTCATGTTCAGGGAATAGCAACCAGATTGCAAAATAATGAGCTACCTTGTGTATTTCAGAAACATACCCCTCGCAATATGCATTTCAATGATTATCGTCACAGTTGGCTATGTGTTAACAAACGTGGCTTATTTCACTACAATCAGTGCTGGGGAATTGCTGCTTTCAAAAGCTGTAGCAGTGGTAAGTTACAGAAGAAAATAACAAAGCTATATCCCTGCTGCAGTTGTATTTGTTGATATATTCTTACTTCCAGGGGAAAAATCGGGGGGACACATCCAATCAGTCATTTCTATAGCTTATCTTTTACACCACATATTAGCATACAAAGCATTAGCATTTTTGACTGATAAGTAGGATTGCACTTAAGGCCTTCGATAGCATTTGTAATGTAATGTTAGACTGTATTTATTGACCTGACATAACAAAGTCAATAGGACTTAAATTTTATAGCCAAGTACATGCTTGAAAAATTCTTTGCTAAATTGTAGGCCAAACTCCTGGGAAGCAGGAAGCACAGATATTTGTGGGAGTGGAAGCTCTGAACCATTTTTTGTAGCAAGAAGCAGTAACGCTGTCTCTGCACAACATGCGTCCCGACTACATAGGAAGGGGGTTGCTGTGAATACTGGAGTTCATTTGGGAAAGATTTCCAACCTGGCTTGGAAATACTGCTTTGCTTGTTCTTGCTTAATTGTGGTGATGACACTGATTTTTATATTTATGGTATCTGAGTCGCACTGAGGAAATAAAAATTTCTGTTTACTTTCCAGTAGTGACACTGCCTGTGGCTATTTCAATTCAAGTGGCATTTTAAAAAATGACCAAATTCTGTAGTTAATGGGAGATTTAGAAACAAAAATTTTGCAAACCTGAAGAAAATTGTGCATGTCTCCTGTGGTGCCCAAAACTCCAATTAAGGCAGTTCTGGTAACCTAGAACAATAAAGTGTGAAGGGATGGACCATACCACCGAGTAGCATCAGCTAAGTAAAATGAAGGCTGCAGAAAAAAAAATACTGGGTGTGCAGATCAGACCTCGATCCATTCAGACTGGGTCTCCTTTTTCGGAATCATAATGAGCTAAACTGACATACCTCAGGGCCTGATTCCACCTCCACAGCATTGCCTCTTCCACACTCAGTAAGGCGTAAGGGTGGGAGATCTCATCTGCAGTAGCCTTGGTGTCACAAAATAAAAGGTAACAGATGCACAGCACAACATTCAGTGAGGGATGCAGAAAAGGGGTATAAATAAAACTTAACATGCTTATTAATAATTTGTAAATAAAGACTCTCATGTTTTATGAAAAATCATGGTGCGTTTCTCTCTCCTGTAACAGACTTTTGCTGAACGACTAATGGGAAGCTTTTCTTTAGCTGTGCCAGTATTTGTTGCTCTCTCCTGCTTTGGATCTATGAATGGTGGCATTTTTGCCGTCTCCAGGTAAGCATTGCTAATATTGCTGGGAGTGAAGGGCGTGGGATACACACTGAAAGTGAGGAAGCAAGGGAAGGGAGAGTGGGATTCGTTCCTTTAGCAGGAAGTGAAAAATGACTATAATGTTTACCAGGTGTGGGGCTTTTTCTCACTGGGTTCCTGTTGAAATTAGTATCGTATTGTTAAAACCCTTTGAATGGTTTGGAAATGGATCCCTCTGAGCGTAGAACTTAATGGCTGCTTTGTTTCATGTGAAGGAGCGAAATTGGAGGGAAAATATTAACTAATTCCACACGCCGATCGCAGTGTAATGTAAGGAGGGGGCACATTCAGAGACTACTTTGATTTCTGCGTACGGGTTTCTGCTGCCAGTCTTTTCATTTACAGCACCTCAAACAAGCCTAAGAAGTGCCTCTGTACTGTGTGACTTTCATGAGCTGCTTTGCCTAGTCACAGTAATGAGCACACTTAAAGTCTGTCCACATTTATTTCCCACCAGGATGTTCTTCGTTGCCTCCCGTGAGGGTCACCTTCCGGAAATTCTCTCCATGATTCATGTCCGCAAGCACACTCCTCTGCCAGCTGTCATTGTTTTGGTAAATCATACAAACAAATGTTCCTGCACAAGAATTCATATTACAGGCTTGCTCTGGAGGATTCGAACAGAATTTGGGCACTGCCTGAGTCTCATTTATTAATGTGTACGCGGGCTTTGGGCAGGGCAGAGGATAGTAAAGAGAGGAATGAGATCTGGGAGTTGTTCTTATTCTATCGTCTCCTTGCTGTGTTGTCAGTAGCACTTGACTGCCTATTGCTGCAGCCTAATTCATGTCTTATACTGCCCTTTATTTCTAAGGGCCTGCTAGTGAAGAGCTAGTTCCCTTTCAGAGAAACAAATTCCAGTTAAACAAACAAACAAAAAAGGGATTCATTTAACTGAAAGTGCAGCTAAACACCAGCATCTGGGAGCACCCTAAAGGCTCATTATACCACCTCGTAGTGAAAAATGCAAACAATTATGAACTAAGATAATGGAAAGGGAACCCTCAGCAGTGCAGTGTAGCGGTGATTAAAAAATGAGGGAACGTGTGCCTGGGCAATAGTCTGTGAATTGTCTAAGGAAAAGCACCAGTATTATAGTGGAAATCCTATTACTGGCTTCTAAAATAGCAGCAGACCTAGATGTTGGCCATGTGTTTGCATTGCAGACTAATTTGTATGGCAAAACGTTAGGACAAGATGTCAAAATACCAACCTCAAACCTCAGTTTGCATAGTGCCAGGAAGATTTTCACTTAACCTGCAGTCTTCATAACCGTGGGTGTTCAGCCCCTCTTTTGGGACCGACGACTGTAATGTATCTGGACAGACCTCTGCTTCTGTGGGGAGTTCTAGCTACAAAAGAAGACGCACGTGCCTCTATGAGTCTGCGCTAGTGAGACCAGGTGCTTGTACTGGAATTTAAATCAGTTTTTGCTGTAGATGCCTATAAGCTCACTTGTGGAGTGCCAGCTGAAGTGTTGAATTTTAGATGTGCACGTACAACCAGAGGCTTCCAAATTTTGAAAATTAGGCAACGTGATTATGGTGAAAAGTTTTAATGGAATTCATTTTACATTAAGCATTTACTTTGCATTTTATTTCTTTGGGCTGACGTAGTCATACCTATTGGGTAAATTGCATTGACTGTTTTCTGTGGTATTAAAAGCACAAAATGTATTTATATATTATTTTTTTCTGAAAGATGTTTTCTGCTATTGCATCTGGTCCTGTTACACCAGTGTATTGATTTCCTTTGAAAAAGTCAGATTCTTACTTAAAGATGGATTTTATTCAAAGATTGTAATTTTTTTCTTGCCTTACTGTGGATTGAGTGGTTGCAGGATGTATTCTGCATCAGTAGTCTACATTCTAGCGTTTCCCTATTTTATTTCTCCTGCCAAGGTCTACACGTTCTAAGAAAGGAAAGAGCTCTTGAGGATAAACTGAGAAAATGAGCATGTTTAGTGTTGGAGGCCTGTTACATGAAAAAAATTTTTTTGGGAATTGAGAAATCTGTTTATGTATGTCCTGGTGTTTGATAGATGTGTGTGTAGCAGCTCCAGGAAATCATGCAATCTGACTGTAAACTATGTGTGGGTGTTTTTTTTTTTTTTCTTGATACCTTTCCTTCACTGTCTTGAATTATCATGTTTATAACTGAGATTTTAAACTTTTGAGGCCTGAGTCTATATAGAAGAAATCTTGCCCAATACAATTTAGTGGTAAAATTTCCTTGACCTTTACAGAGAAGGAATTTGCTTAATATCTATGTGTAAAGAACCTAGTGCATTATAAGGCATTAGAGGTTGGAAGTCAGAGACCAACATCTGAAATATTGATCCTTCTGGTTTAAATCCATGTTGTCTTCACTGCTTTTTAAAAAAAAAAAAAAAAAAAAAAGAGGGGGAAAGAGCTTGTGAATCTGATAAGTAATACAAGTGAGTTAATTTCCTTTTGTAAAGGTGTAGCCCAGTGCATCTGCAGTTCATTTCACCTGTTGCCTCAATATAAACCTAGAGAGGCTGTCGCTGCCAGGACCTTCTCTCTTGCTGAACAATAAGGGCTATGGTGAATATGGTTCATGCCTTCATCCCCAAGTGCAAGGACTGTGTCACTGCGAGCATAGGGTGTCTCATACGGGAAGTGCAGACTACCCTGCAGAGTTGATCCAAGCTACAAATATTTTGCTTTTGTCCAGACATTACCCTGAAGTAGATCCCTGTAGCCTACACCAATCATCTAACCCAAGGCACAGCACTCTAGTTTATACATAAACTTTTGCTTGCCTCACAAAAGCCTTGTACCTCAGAACAAGCTTTTTAATGAGGAAATGTATTTATTCTAGTGTCCCTTCTCTTCCTTGCTCTTCAGTAGTTGCCCGAGTGACAGTTAATGCTTTTCTCCCTGCAAGCCTGAAGGGCATACTGCAAATACAAGCCGGTGGCAACCTGGTGTGCCCAGTGGGCATCCCGTGCTGTGTACCTACCCCTAACCATGCCCTCTCTGCCAAGTTCCCCTGTTGCAGGACTCTAAGACTTCTTCCTTCTACAAAACACCTAGAAACCTCTGCTTTTATGTGATCAGATGTGACCCAAATGTAACTGTTCTTATCTTTTGCATCAGTGATGAGTGAGTAAAACTGTAGTGGGTTAATATATTTGCCAGGTTCCATGAGAACAGTGCCCCAGGATGCTTAAGTGTTTTGGTGATGCAGTGGGCTGTGTGCCTCTGTATTTGTCTGGGTCACAGGGGACAGATACGTATTGACCACGTGTGCCAGCCGGGACAGATACATGTTGATCGAACATGATCTCAGGGGACAGCTAGGTATTGATCACACACCTGACTGCATGACAAAGGCAGGCCCAAAGTCTGTGGCCCTCAGGTGTCTCTGCAAAAGGCTTGTCCCTGTAGAAAAAATTTGACATCGCTGGTGTAAAATAATAGAGATCAATCCACTAAATCCCTCTTATGCTCTGAATTTCTTTTGCAGCATCCTCTCACAATGATAATGTTATTCAACGGGGAGCTCTACAGCCTCCTGAATTTCCTCAGTTTTGCCAGGTGGCTTTTTATTGGACTAGTAGTTGCTGGGTTGATTTATCTCAGATATAAACGTCCTGATATGCCTCGTCCTTTCAAGGTAACCTCCACTCTCTACTGTTTTACATGAATCCTTCTTCCTCCTATCTATCGTGTAGTCAGACAGGAAAGGAGCATTTTCTGATGTAGAAAGCTAACCTTCTTCTCGAGAAAAACAGAGTTAATAGAAAATAGTATTTTGCACTGAAATGTCATCTTGTGTTTTCCTGCAAGCTCCCCAGGAGTCCCCAAACTACGGTCCCTTCTGAAAGACAATGCTTGTCTATTCACTCATGCTTGGGGGGGCAGGAACTAAACGTGTTGTGCCAAAGTGAAGATGTTTGCTCAGTTTTGCCTGTTTGGTGCATTGAGGCAGCGTGATGTGAGCTGTGTGAAAATACCTCTATTCCTGTGCAGTCACATAGAGTTCAAACTGCAAATATTGGGGTTACATGTGTCAACCTGATTTTCAGTCAGTTCTCTATTTAATCATAGAATAGTTTGGGTTGGAAGGGACCTTAAAGTCCATCCAGTTCCTACCCCACTGCCATGGGCAGGGACACCTTCCACTAGACCAGGTTTCTCAAAGCCTCATCCAGCCTGGCCTTGAACACTTCCAGGGATTGGGCATCCACAACTTCTCTGGGCGACCTGTTCCAATGCCTCACCACCCTCTCTGTGAAAAAATGTCTTCTATGATAAAGGCCTGAATAATTTCACCACCAGAATTCATGTCAGACACAACCATTAATATTAAACATTTATTTCATTGCCTATCTGATACCAAATATGCCAATTTGATGTGCAAATAAGTTAGTAGTGGCATTATTGGGATATTTGGTACTTACAGTGTGGCCAGCAGGACTGTGGAAGTCATTGTACCCCTGTATTCTGCACTGGTGAGGCTGCACCTTGAATACTGTGTTCAGTTTTGGGACCCTCACTTCAAGAAGGACACTGAGGTGCTGGAGCATGTCCAGAGAAGGAAAATGAAGCTGGGGAAGGGTCTGGAACACAAGTCCTGTGAGGAGCAGCTGAGGGAACTGGGGTGGTTTAGCCTGGAGAAGAGGAGACCTTATCCCTCTTAACAATTACCTGAAAGGAGGTTGTATTGAGGTGGCGGTTGGTCTCAACTCCCAGGTGACATGACAAGAGGAAACACCTCAAGTTGCACCAGGGTAGGTTTAGATTGGATATTAAGAAAAATTTCTTCAGTTGTCTGGCACTGGAACAGGCTCCCCAGGGAAGTGGTTGAGTCACTGTCCCTGGAGGTATTAAAAACACATGTAGATGTGGTGCTTAGGGATGTGGTTAGGACATGGCAGTGTTAGGTTAATGGTTGGAATTGATGATCTTAAATTTTTTTACCAGCATAAAAGATTGAATCCTAGGATTCTATGCTTGTGTGACTTGCAGTGTGGTTGCAGACACAGTTATTGTGAACCCAGAAGGAAAACGCTAATAGTCTGGCCCATTGGACAGTAGCTGTTTTGGCCTTGGCTCAGCCACTCTTCTTGATTATTTTAATTAACATCTTACAAAGTAGGTTGTCCTATTGTGTGTCTGGAAAGATCATGTCCATCATGAAAAAAAATTGAGGAATCTGTCCCTATTTTTGAATTGCCTAGAAGCCTATTTTGAAAGAACTAAGAATGTCCCCTGTTGCATTCTTGTAAGTCTATCTGTAAATAAGGTCAACAGCCCAACCTATTTTGCTTTGGTTAAAAAGAAAGCTTTAACAGTGCACAAAAGAGGAACAGTAATGCTTCAAGGCATGAAAGGAAGAGAATAATCTCCAAGGGATTCTCCAATTCTCTGTTACACCAAGCATCTCACAAGCCATGCCTATAGGCCTTTCCTTCTGAGAGGTGCTAGCACAATGATTGTAGTAGTATTCTTGAAAATTGAGAGAATTAATTTGATATTGTTATTTTTTGCCCTTTCAACAGTGACACTGATAATGCTATCAGTCATACAGTCAGAAAGTGCTTTTTCAGTAGCTATCAGTTGCATAATGCTATCAAATATCTTTATCACAAGTCAAATTGTTGTTTAATTTGCTCTCTTCCTGCCAGATTTTGATTTTTACCTTAGGAAGAAAATCAATATGTTCTTAATAGTTTTAAAAGGTGACTTGAGCTCCTGGTTGTGTTTTAAAATGTTTTCTAATGGGTAATTATCAAAGAGGAAATCTTTACTGCAGTTAGTGGTACTTGCTTATCTACTGGGGGATTAGAGAAAGGACTTTCGCAATGTAACTTATTTACAGCCCTTACGTTTTAAAGGACGTAAAACGCTGTTGTGTTTTAGTGTGTAATTAAAAGGCTCCTATGGCACTTACTGCATAGCGCTCTACGTAGCTTGGTTTCTGTAGTCGCTGACATTTTGTGTGCATGTTCTAGATACCCATATTTCTCCAGAACTATCCTGTACTGCTGGATATTATCCAATTTACGTTTCATGGAACATTAAATGTCATAGTCATTCAATAACAAGGTCAGTGTAAAGTAATGGTTCTTTGTGTGGTTATATTTCAGGTGCCTCTATTTATTCCAGCGTTGTTTTCCTTCACCTGCCTCTTCATGGTTGCACTGTCACTTTATTCTGATCCAGTGAATACAGGGATTGGATTTGCAATAACCCTGACGGGCGTTCCTGCCTACTACCTCTTTATTGTATGGGACAAGAAGCCTAAGTGGTTCAGAAAACTCCTAGGTAAGTCCTGGTGGGACTCCTGTCCTTTCTGCCAACTCCAGAATTTTCTCAGGGCTCCCCAGGTTGTGAAATCTTTCTGATTCATTGTCTCAGCTGCTCTGAGCTGGAGATGACAATGCAAGTTTATTTTCAGTGTGTGCTGTAGCATTGCTCTGCCAGTCACAATCAATGCCTGCTAACTAATGAGATATGTTTATAGCAAGCCTGTTCTTCAGCTAGTGATTGACTTTAAATGACTGGTCGCCTCTCCCCCTGCCCCCTTCTCCCCTCCCTTCCCTAACAAACATCTGATTCCTTTTAAATCACCCATTTCCCTCCCCTGGCCTTTGGCCTATGCTAATAGAGACTGCATTACGCTCCTTGGAGAATTGGTTTGGAAACTTAAACATCACAGCTATGATGACAGGATGGGCTTGGTGCTCCCTGCTGAGGCAATGCATCTGTGAGACACTGAGGAGTATTTGTAATGGGACAGGCTCAGGCAGGCTTGGTATGGGGATACTGTCCTTAGTGGTGACTGCCAATAAAATGATTGCAAGATATACTCTGCCTGACACACCTCTGTGGAAATGTTTTTTGTGCTTCATGAAAAACAATTTCTGCATGATTTGCTTGTACTATTTCACATCTGAAATACATTGAGAATAATTTTTATACCATTTCTGAAAGTTTTAAAAAGCATTTGTGGAAGTTCTGATGTGTTGGAAAAAGATTATTTGGAGCATTTAAATTAGAAGGAAATCAGCATCGTTTATTACAGCTCCCAATTCTTTCTCTGTTTCTCAGCACGGTAGGTTTCCAAAATGGAGGTAATTTTCTATGTATTTCCCTCTCAGTTCATGCTGGGAAGTCCATAGACAATAGGACAGAAAGTATTTACAGAAAAATGTTAGTTTAAGTCTAGCACAGTCTGGTCATCTTAAACATCTATCCATAAACTTATGAATTACTTGCAGTGTCCTGGGAGTGAGTAGAAAGCTCCAGTGCAAATGAAAACTGTTGTATGCAAAAGGACATTCTGCTAAATAGTTGGGGTTTTGTCTGTTTATAATTTCTCAGCCTTGACATTTAGGGACTAGGAAATTTTCCCTTATCAAACCCAGGAGATTTTTGGCATTTTCTGTGAAGTCTCAGAGGTTTTGGAATAGTTACTTGAATCTCTGGCCACAGGATGCCAGTGTTGAACTACGTTACTTGGGTGAGAGAAAAAAATATTCTCTTTAAGGTAGACTGGGTAGATATGAAGCATTTTCTGCCAGCTGTGACAATGAAGGTGAATCTTCTAGCTTTTCAGATAACACAAAATTCCCCTGCTAGAAAGAAGGCCTGATGCCTGTGTAATACCTATGGACGGACACAGTGTACTGGCTCAGAGGGGAAAGCAGCGGGTGCCAGTCAGTTGGTGAAACAGCTTGTTTGCTTTGCAATTATTATTCCCAAAATAACACAGTAATGACAGAAAACTGATGCTGACAGTTTTGGGGTAAAGCAGAGTGGGTATTTGCTTGTTAAATAAGAAGATCATCTTTCCTCAGAAGCAGCAATATACCTTCTGTGTGGAGTCATTAAACGGGAATTATTTTGTGAGTGTTAAGGGAGCTCCATTGTATAGCCAGAGAGCAGTTTTCAAAGGCATTGGATGAGTATAAATTCACTTAAGGTACCTCTGTGAGATGCAGAAAAGTCAAGTCATTGGGCAGCTGCAAGCTTCATGTTCTAACCTTGAAAGAACATGCATTAGGTAGGTGTACACAGGCATGAAGGAGTAATTCCAGACACGAGGTGAAGGACAACATGAAAAAATGGGCTTGTCATTTAAGAGGTAGATTTTTGCCAGATTAACAGGTTAACTTCCTTTGCGAGGATAACTGATTTGACTAGACAAAGGAGAATGTGATAAATCCAATCTACTTAGACTTCAACAAAACATTTTGTGTAGCACCACAGGGAGACTCAAAGCCTGTTAGTCTGGATGTAGCACCGTGCTAACAGGACTATTCCCAGGCTGCTTCATCGGCACAGCTCAGCGCATGACAGGGTGCTGTGGGGCTCTCTTTACCCGTTTGCTAAGTCACCTCGCTGGGGAACTTGTTCAGCTACCCAGACGTGCTTTGGAGATGAGAGATGACCATTGCTCATAAATCCTGCATGGAATGTGCTATTTAAGTAAAGCACAGAACTGGTGCAAAAACACATGGGTGCAGACCAGCCCCACATGGGATTAGGCTGAATATTCAGAAGGGGTTTTGTAAGGATCAGAGGAGAGGGATGCTGAACAGCCAGAATGAGCAGTGGGATAAAACACCCAGCTCAGAAATGAATCTCTTTATGAAAGGTGTCTCAGGATGGTTACAGTAGCAGAGCCCTGGCATGGATTAGCCAAGAAATCCTCTCCAAGGCTGAACGCCTTTGTTTGGTACGTTTTGATTGTCCTTAATGGCATTAACATTGCCCATTCTCTTTACAAAATTACTGTATTGAACAAAAGGTAACTTCAGAGTTCGTGGGGTTAATAGGGTCTGGGTGGTGTTTTGCAGCAGGAACAACATTTTGTTCTCTCCTCCTCCAAAGAAATTGTGCTGTAGCACCAGATGTGCTGGGACAACTCATTTTCAGCTAGTACAGGCTTCATTTGACCTCCGCTTTCTTGCTTTTTGTAGAACTAATGTGAAAATGAAAAAAGTCAAGCCTAGCAAATCCTACGAAGCAGATCAATGTGTAAAAGGATGTGGCACCAGCACAAGAATGCTTCTGTTTGGACTTCCTCATTAAAAACCCAGCCTTAGACTTATATTTAAAACATTTATTTCTTTACAGCAGATTGAATTGTGAGGAACTTAAAAGTTGAATCCTGCTTTCCTCATAGCCTGAGCGCATGCTGAAATGAGATCTGTTTATATAACAAAATGTCTCTTTCAGTGTTATTTACAAGCACCAAAGGATGACACTTGCTCACTCAGGACATGGTGTTACATGCTTGGTTTGCTTCTCTTTGTCGAGTGTGTGATGTTGGGATCTGCAGGAAATTATCTCAGCATTTTGCTGTTGCAGATTTTACATCCATTCTTATACATATGCAGTAAATTACAGCTTACTTTCCTCACCCAAGTTTTTTGTGGTGCTTATGTAGATGCCAGCTCTGGGTTTTTTTGTAAAGGCTCTTGGAACCTATTTACAGGGAAAATGTAAAGGGAAACCTTGAAAGGGAAAATTAGGGTTGAAGGTGTGTGTGTGTGTGGAGTGATCTTTACTGTCATGGTGTGTTATCTTGTTACAAATGTGAAGCTAGTCCTGTAACTCCCAGTACTGCTCAAAGCTGACGATATAGATACGCAACTGGAGACAGATCAGAACATTTTTGGGGAAAATACTCCTTACATTGTCTTATCCTGAGTACATTGCAACCAAAAAACCTAAGCAAGCACACCCCCCACCCCTCCCCGGTCTCACTGCTCCCCCATGGCTTCATCCCAGCGCAGAGCAAAACTACTGTGTGGCAACAGAAGAGTGGCCGCCGCCTCCACCGCAGCGAGGGCAAGCTCTTGCTGCAGGTGCTGCCGTCCAGTTTGTCGAACAGGATATTAAAATCACAGCCAGCCCTCGAGATGCCCAGGCTTTCCCTCTGCTGCCATGACCTTTTCCAAGAGCTTGTTACACCATAGCTCAGCTTGACAGAAAGTCTCTTTTATTTCTGCTTCCTCTGCTCAGCCTCAAACCTGGAAGAGGTGAGATGGCAGGGGCGAAGTCCTCCTGGCTTCTGCTGCTGGCTTTCCTCCGGCCCTTCACCCCGGCCATGCTCAGCCCAGCTCTGGAGTCCCTGCTGCGGGTAGCGGAGGGAGACAGGAGGAAAATGCAGTCCTTGTTGACTCTCAGCCTCTCTGACCCCATCGGTTTACAGTCTAAGGGCAGCCTGGCTTTGCACTGAACTGGTGACCTCCAGAGAGAAGAGCAAAAGTTGGTAGAGGGTGCCTTAGGAGAGCAGGAAAGCAGTTTCGGTTCATATGTTGTGTGACTTACATCGTTTTACCCCCCTCATTTTACACTGGTGTAAATGTTGATGTGGTGTGCCAGATGAGAAAAGTCAGAACTTTCTCTTACAACAACTCCTGCTTGATGACAATGCGTTCCTAAAAAAAAGTGACAAGTGAAAGGAGTGTCAAGAGAATGCTCTTTTACTCTTCTGTATGTGAATTAACTGTGCCATTTATGAATCAGTACCCTAAAAATAAAACCACGGAAACCACCAGAAGGAAATAAATGCCCAGAGTGACAAAAAGACAGTGTGAAGTTGCTCTGGATGTGCGACCTGTGAAGCTTTGTAATCATTGTTTCTTTTTATTTTATTTTTTTTTCTGCTTTGCTTAAGCAGGTCTTGGCACAGCTGAATTAATTTGAACCCTTTCAGGCTTTTGTTTCAATATTGCAGTGTTGTTAAAACTAGGCAGTTGTACAGGGTGGTTGTGTTTTAAGATAGCCTTTAAATGCATGCAGACCTCTATTGAGGAAGTTTGTACGTCCATACCCTTCCATTGTTATTGTATATGTATAGCCTTGGCCCAGAGGCAAAGAAAGCATAGTTGCAAAGGAAAAGGGTTTGAATCAGAGATTTAAATTATATACACATTGTATATATGACCACTGTGAACTGTATGTGCAGCAAAGAATTTTCCTGGCTGCTTCTGCCTTCTCCGAAATTTCCCATGTGTATGCTTTCTGTCTTTGCAGACAAGGTAACTCTAACATTGCAAATCCTCTTGGAAGTTGTCCCACCAGAGGAAGACCAGAAATCATGATCTTCATGTACAGCTTTTGGCTTGGTGTTTCATTTCAACCTGAGGGAGATGGTGGGGAGATTCCTCCTCCCACCTAACATTCTGCAAACTGGAGGAACAAGTCATTGCTGAGATGGATACCGAGCGAGTCTGTTACCAGAACTGTATTTTATGATGTTGCAAATATTTTTTTAATGTGGTTGGTTCACGTGTAGAAAGCGAGAACTTGTGCTATGAGGGAACTCATCTCTTCACTATTTCCTTTGTTATAGTGTCATATTTTAACAAACTGGAGGTTCGTCAAACTAGGATTTTGGTTGCGCTGTCACTGAGAACAGGTTTAAGCGATGAGTAAGTAATGGTCAGGTGTACTGTGAAGAAAGTATCCTGCTTGCTGACCCCAAAGAACCCACCTCTCACCAGAGAAAAGGTGAGATAAAGCTGCTGAGTTTCACTTACTAACGTTCTTCCTGTACTCCGTCAGGCAGCCTGATTTGACTTTTTTGGGCTCCTGGCAACACTATCACACTGACGCAGAAGCACAGCAGTTTCCACGCTTTTGTTGTGGCAAGTTCAAGTTTTGTCATTCCAGGGTTGTTATGCTACAGCTGATAGGAACCTCATCTGAGAATGAATATTTCTGCTGGTGGGGCAGGAAGGTTTTAACCTGGGGGCAGTAATTTCATACGTGTTAAAGTTTCTACCAGTCTGGAAATTATTACTGTTTTTACCGATGTTTCTTTGTGTACAAACGGATAGGAAATACAGCAACTGAGTAATCATCTTCAAATGAGTGCATACATTTGAATGTTACCTTTGTTGCTGTAGGAATATTTTTGGTCTGGAAGCGTATGGACCTGCAGTTATCAGTCAGGCAAATGTGATTTTCAAGTTTTGTATTGCGGTTGGTGGGCAAAACTGAATAGTAGTCACTGGTGGGAGTACTGTATGGACATGGCAATAAATGCAGTACCTTTTTATGAGTAAGGTATAAGGCAAGCTACACCAGATTTGTTGATCTGAGTAGGATGTGCGCCTAATCTGAATGGGCTTTTCATTCAAGCACACTCCAGTTAACTGGGCTTTGAAACACCAAGGAACAGGTGCTCTGCCAATATCCTCTTCCTGGTTTTATCTGAGCAGAATCAGGAAAGTCATCAGGATGGTGAAAATCAAATTAAATTCATCTTCAGAATGATGTTAGAGCTGAGATTTGGCTCAGATGTGAGCTGAGGTTTTGCCCCCTTTTTTAAAGAGTTGTAGATAAAGAAATTTTTTAATGCTTAGAAATTTAGTTTTATATTGTTAGTCAAAGACTACTCAACCTTAAGATTAAGGTTTGTTATCACTCTGTTAAGAATATAATGCTTAAATACTGAATGCACTACTTTTTCAGCTGTTTGCTGTTTTGCTATATGTTTCATGAAAACTTCTGTGGAACTGAGCAACATTAAACTTCCTGAATTGGGAGAAAAGCACAACTAGTAGCCAGACCACTACAGCAAAGGGAGACTGTGTATTGTATATGTGATGTATATATCTTGAATAACTACCTTTTAAGGGTGTACAGTAAAATGACTTAAATTCGTGCCTGTTTTTCTTTCTGGTATTTCTATGGTGGAATTTCAAAGAAACAGGGAAATGGGAGCAACTAATTATGTAGAAGAGCAGTAATTTAAGATGCAGAAAACATTTTGGAAATGATTTTTTCTTTAAATGTTTTCTGTTTACAGTAACTTAAAGTGTTATTTGAAACTTTTTTAGGTAAACATTTTGAGAGAGATTTTTATGCTGACAGTGCATGTGTTTAATTACTATTTACTTTTGGGTCAGAATTCTGAAGCTGTCTCCTGCCATCTCAGTTCACAAGGGTTTGGCCTGTGTCATCACAGAGCATCTACAGAGTACACAAACTGCATTTGTCTGATAAATTAAACTGCCTCGCGCACTCCAGGAATGCACCTACCACCCTCTTCCGCTGATGGATGCTGAGTGCGTGGGATCTCACCAGAGCTGGCCTGAAGCAAAACCTCCTGAACGTTAATGGTGCGGATGCCAGGTTTTCAGCACCAGCTGCTTCATTCCACATGTTCACTCCTCTTGTGCCATGTTACTTGAAAGTCTCAATGTGGGCAGTGTTAACTTGTAGAAATAAATGGGTTCTGTAAATATAACTGAATGTTGCTTTATTTTCCTGTTGTGGGCTTCAAAGTTTAGAAGTGTTTCGGAAGCCTGACTCAATGATCACATTTTACTGGGCTTATTTCATGCAAGGGGTTAATTTGTCCCAAGGGAAAGCCTATCACTCCTTGACAGTGAAATTGTATATTTTAGGGAAAAAAAAACAAAACAACCCAAACCTAAAAGCAAAAAACCTGCAAAATAAAGAACTGGTTTTTTTGAAAATGTACAGGGATTCTGATTTCAGGTTTAGTTTCTTTGGCACATATAATCACAATACAAAATATTGTAACTGGGTATCCACTGTGTTATAAAAGTCAGCATTAAGAACTTTTATTACATCTGGAAGTGAAGCATATCCTTACAAATGGAGGAAAACCAGGTTACAAATATTTTTAAAACACTGAGCTATTTTTAAGACTTATAAAAATTATTGTCTTCAGAGTCATAAAGGAAATTCTTTTCAAATAAAAGATGAACTTCATATATAGTTTTTCTTGTATATAATTGGCTGAGCTGGTCAGACCAATGATACTGCTTCTGTGGAGAACTTCAGTGATCCTTAA
>NW_010251918.1:26405-43525 GCF_000690775.1 Eurypyga helias | reverse complement strand
TCTCCCCCCCCCCCCCCGCCCTTTGTACCTCTTCTATCAACTGGACCCCGTCAAAACATCCCATTTTGTTTAGGTGCATGCTGCTGTTTTTCGTCTTTGATTTTGTTGCTCTTCTAGGGCATAGAAAGAAGTGTCACCAAAGGCAAAAGAAATGACCATCTTATGTGAGTAGCAAAGACTGGCAAGGGTTAGCACAACACCTCTTAAACAGTTCAGCATCTGAAGCCTCCGAAGAATGTGACCTATCCTTGCGCCTCCTGATCTGGACTGCTCTGTGGTCCAGGGCATAATTTTATCAGAGGGGCAAGTTTTGATTTTGGAAGCCTGCTCCCAGATCTGCACAGGCACAGCATGGCAGACCTGTGCTCTAGTGCCAGGTTTGTCCCTGCCATCCCCTCCCAGCCCAGGAGTCTGCCATGGCTTTTGAGGGGCTATTGGATGGGAACAAGAGGGTTCCCTCTTCCTTCCCTACATCAGCACTACATTCCTTGTCTGGACCTAGGGTTTTCACGATTCGTTTCTGCTACTCCAGATAAATTCCTTTATACACAGGAGTCAAAGCGGGTGAGAGAGACTCTTATTGTTTAGACGAGTTGTCTGTGGTCTGATAAAATCTGAATTGCATATATCATGTGAAATACTTCTGGATACACCTGATAGAGCTTTTCATAGGTATTGTGCCCTTTTTGCATCATTGTATATGGACAAGAGAAAGAACACTGAGGTCTTCGACATGATTGGCAGCTGCAAAGTTGTAGGGATACTTTTTGTCATGATGACATGGGATTTGTGAAGTGGTAGTGCTGAGACACTGCCATTGGGCAACATCTTCCCAGGGAGACTGTGGTCCACAGCTGTGGCCAAGGAGCAAAGATGCTCGAGTGTGATGCCTGTCCTCAGCTCCTTGCCTTGTCAGTCAGTTGCCAGGCTGCAGCCATTTGCCATGTAGTGCTTGAAGTTAACCTGCATTGATTTTGGTCTGCCTTAAAATCCTGTGCCATCAATCATGGTGTTTTAGCAGCTGGGTCTGGAGCCTCTCTACAGTGGAGAGAGGTCAGTCAGTAGCTCAAAGCTGTGGCCTTCAGCAGCTAACCAGCTTTCTCTCGTAGGATTCTGTATATATATGGATGTGTGTATATTGTCATAATGTCGTTATATTTTTATGAATACTTCTAGGCTATTTTGGAAAAAACATTTGACATAAAGGAACTATCCTAACATTTATGCCTTTTTTTTTTTTAATTTTTCATACATTTTACCTTTACACAGAAATTGTTGTTATTTTTACTCTCTCTTGTGCATTTCAAAAGTTGCCTTTTAATGCTAGTGTACAGTAACAAAAGCATTTAATCTGTTTTCATATAAATATGCATCTGATTGGCATCATTAACTAAGGGATGGACTGGCATAGAGAAAGACAAACCTGGGAAAACTACGCTGCCCCAGGATGTGATGCATCCCATGCTAAGACAGGCCTTTAAGGCAGGTGGGATGAACCGACCTCTGAAATTGCTCATAGCTCTGTTTTTCTTGAAGGAGTCAATAGGATGACTGTTTTCGGTGTGACAACGTTAGCTGAGCAAGAGTGAAATGAACTCTAAATTACTGCAGCCAATATAATAAAATTTCTAAAAGCCCTTATGTTCTAAACTGATTGATACTGAGGTTCATTATTATCCCCTAAGAATTACTTATTTTCAATTCAAATTGCAATAGGGTTTTCTTTTGACTAGATTACATTTTCTAGATTTTCCAGTTTGAGTTAAAACCAAACCAAAAAACTTTCTTTGCAAGAAGTTCGTCTGCTTTTGACTAGGTATATATAAATATAACTCTTTGGCTGAATGGGCATGCTCCTGCTTTTAAATTTTCAGTGGAAAATCAGCCTTCAATTTAAGAATATTTTTCAAATGGTATTCTAGAGGAAAAGATAGAATTTACCTATATCCACAAGGTTGGTCACTAAGTGTGCGTCAAGATGAAAAGGACTTTCCATCATGTTCAGTACCTCCATGATTTCTAAGCATTTCAAGCATTAGGCATATATCAGGATCTAGACAGATTTTAATCAGTGTAGGTCTCAGAAAAATGGGTGTTGATCTTCTTCAAGAGGAAGTAGATACTTAATTTTTCCAATCCACCTCTCCAACATCGTGTTTAATGACCAGCAGAGCACAGATGGCTCATATAGCAGAGCCTGTAGCAGGAACACACTGCAGTCCAATGCAAAAAGTGTGTTTATGTCTGGGAAGGATGCGGATGGCAAAGTCTGGCATTTTGAACCCAGGAAGGAGTGGTCAGGGGGACGTGCAGGGACAACGTGTGATAACGCCTGTTTGGTTATAGGGCTCCTTCCTAAGGCTGGAGGGAGTATTTTCTGCATACGACTGCTGTGCCCGTATGGCTGCTGGCACAGTTAAGTAAATGCCAGTTCGGGAACATCACTGGACCTTCAGACGCTTGAACTGGCTTGAAGTGGTTTGCACTCACTCACACTCTGTAATGTAAAGGGTTTTATAGTCTGTAAAGGTGTTTTCTGTGGCAGACTCCTAACAGTAGTGAGGACAACCATCCTAGGCGCTTGTGGCTATGCCAGTGTGTTATCCTGCTTGAGGTGCTGTGGACTCCCTTGCAGCCTGGCTCTTCCCTCTGGCAGGATCAGTCCCCAAGGATGACTGGTGCTGCCAAAGGGAGATGGCAAGGATGAGATATCCCCGTGCCCAGATAGGAGCTCTTGGCAGCTGTGATTTCTCCCCCTCGGTCATCTGCCCTCCATTCTTTCATCCAGCTCTCTGTGGTGATGAGCCTGGAGTAACTCAGGAAAATCTCCTTGCCTTAAACACTGGCTAGTGACTCATTGAGACCTGGCAAACTGGTGCTGAGTTTCCTGCTTGTCTGCAGAAGCCTATATATTTTTTTCTTCCATGTTATTCCACATTTAATTTGATTCCTGTTATTGTCTTTTTCCAAGGAACTGCTGGGGACCATGTCTACAATTGACAGACCAATTCTGTTTACATTTGCTTTCCTGTTTCCTTTTTATTCAAAGAATCTTCTGAAATATTTTTTTCCTTGAAGTGCAGCGACCCAAATGGATGAAACACCTTTTTCAACAAAGACTTGACTTTATCAAGGGAGAGTTTGGATCTTCTTTACATTCCCTGTAACAGGCATGTCTTCAGTGTCGTGATCCAAACCAAGGCTTTGATACCTCCTCAATATCGCATTGATGATGACCCAACATGATTATAAAGGCGCTGTGGCCACAGTCAGTTTTATGCTTTGGTAGCTCATTCTATTCTCACAGCACAATCTACAAAACTTCCCACTGCTAAGCTTTTTCTGCAGGCCTTTTTCTGCTCCCAGGAATTCAGCTAGATCTCCTTTGAAAGGGAAACACCATCCCTTCCTTTGGGGTGCACCTCACCATCTAGAGTCTGTGCTTAGGATGTTAACAAGTGACCGTAGCTGCCGACAGGGACCTTGCTGAGCCCAGAGCTGGAGTCCTGGGTTTTATAAAGTAGCTAGTTTTTGCAATCACCACTCGTACTTACAGGGTTTTATAAAATTGTTACCTAGAAATACTGGTGGACTGTTGTGTACACACCCCTGCCCCCTCCCCCGGTTTGTTACGAGAAGTTTAAATGTTATGGGACAGTGTTCTAATGTTACCCTGTTCTGTTGGCTCTGCCCCAAGAAAGCCATTTGATGCCGTTTCAGCTGCCAATATCTCTTTGCCACTCAGTCATTATGGTGTAATTGGAACTAAAGTACATGTATAATTTGCTGCTAGCAATGCTGGCTTGTCTTATTTATGACATCCAGCTGATTTCTAAGGATACTAATCAATGAATATGCATAGCAGAGTAGACAGGCTTGTACAGACGAGTGACTGAGCCTTCAGAAGAACTTGAGCTTCCACAGTACCTATGCATCAAGTCGTGTTGAAAAGCCTCAAGGCAGGATCTCTGGCTTAAAGTGGATGAAGGTCTTTCTAAAGGGCTGTGACACAGCCCCAGGACACAGTGTGTGCAAAGCCGGAGGTGGTTTAGCCTGTGCATTCTGCTGTGTTGTGGGCATTCTGCTGCACTTGGCAGATTTCTGGGAGAAAATGAGGGGAATCTTAGAGGCATAAATATGAACTTGTAGGCAGATGATGATTCTTACCATTTCCCCAGTGCTTTCTCCTACAGTCACCCTGACTGAAGGTTACAAATAACTTTTCACTGAAAGCATTTCCTTTCAGTGTCTGCTCTGCAAGCCAGCTTTTTGAGACATCTGTATTTAATTTTAAGCTCGGTGCTATTCTTGCCCATCCACTTTCGATTTTTTTAAGCCTCATATTTTTCCTCATCTGAAAAGTGTCATGTCATAGAAAACCAGTTTTCCAGACTCTAACAGTACTTTTAAAAAGTAACATGATCACGAGTTATGGTCCCATAAGGGTCTAAAGCCTTCCCAAACAGCTCCTCCCTTACAGGCTTGTATAGGGTTTTTTTTTTTTGCAGATTGCGACCAGAGGATCTTAAAGCTTATCACATCAAATGCTCGGCTCCTCTAGGATACCTCAGATGTGCTGCAATGTTTTAATAGAATCCCTGCACCCGCACTCCAACACCCCATTAGAGGTTCTGGCATGGCCAACTTATGTTAGAAAATGCGGACACATGAAAATCCCTGGTAGAGGTTATGAAAACCCTGTGGGGATATTGATAGATTCAGACAAACTGGAAGACGATGTGCACAGCAGTGGATTTTGTGATCAGCCATCTATGTATACTTAATTACTTACATATTTTCAATTACCAACAGCTTCATTAAAAAATGTTATTCATTTCTAGGAGGATATTTCAGTTTTCCTGAGTCTGGTTTTTTTTTTGAATTTCTTTAACTTTATTTTTTTTTTAGATTTGCAGCATTACATTCAGCGCAGCTCTCTCAGGTGTTCTGATTACCAGAAAGCTGGGACAGGCAAAGAAGCTTTTAAGGGGACTCTTGCTGTATTTTTACTTGACATACTGCATGGTGCAATTCAATATTCATAAATTACTTTTGGCTGCTGTTAGTATTTCACAGCTCTGTTTGCTAATTCATGTGCCAGACATATTTAAAATGAATCATCAAATGCCAGGAGATTTGATGCTTGTTCCACATGCAACAGCTCACTATTGAACAAAACTCCAGCACTTTGTACTGATGCTAAAACCCCAGCTACCTTTGATTTTATAATAAATATATAAGTCAGAGGCAGGATAAATCAGATCCTGTACTGTCAGCTTGGCAGAAATGATTGATCATACCTTTCTGACAGCACTGCATTTGACTGCAAGTCTCATGCAGCCCTACTTTAGATCATACAAAGGCATCTGGATGATGAAAAGCACACTAGCTTAGAAGATAGCATACAGTGCTGCACCAGTGTCATATTTATCTAGCAGCATGTGTACTCTTCAATGCTTCAGGCTGTAGCTCATGCTAATGATTCTCTCTTGTGTTGAATCCACCTTGACCCATTCTTATTCCTTTACCCATATTTTAAACAAAAATTGTTTTCAAAATCCTTTCCAAAATGGAAATGTAAAGCCTTTGTTTGATACAGACACGTGTGGGTCATAAAACACGTAGTCTCTGTGCTCACTTAGAGGTGCTACTTTTGGAAATGAAATCATCCTATGTTAGTCAAAAGGTTAGGTGGTCACCCAAAGGTTCCCTTTATTCCTGCTTTGGAGTACAGCTTGTCTAATCGGGTATCAGAAACAATCTAGTCCTACAGATTCGGGTTTGATTTGTTGCTGTTTGGCTCCTGACGATGGATGTCTGCACCAAAACTCTGTGCTTGAAATATGGTCTGAAAGCCGTCCCTGGGCAGAGGGGGCAAGGGGGAGCAGCGTGTGGCCATCTCCCCTTCCTGGGCCTGTTGGTGGGCGGTTTGCGTAGCTATAGTATCAGTGTGGTTCATTTGCAAGCTGCACCCATGGAGAAATTCTATTTCATTCATGTTACGAATGTGCCAGCATACAAAACACAGACTGGTGCAGTACGATGGTGCCGAGGTTAAACCACGACAGATGGGTATTTTTTTTCCACCCTCACAATTTTTCAAGATGTCATTTGAGATGTTTTTATGTTCAACTTGCATGGCTTTCATCTGGCTTTCTCTTATGTGACACGTGGTTTTCTACATATATATGTATGTATGTATGTACTGCTCAGGGCTAGTGCCGCAGGGTGCGTTGCTGTGTTGCAAGTTTAAGAAAATCAATAAAGTATTATTTAATACATGTCAACTTCATTTTTAATACTATTTCTAAAGTAAATTGCAGAAAGCATATAACCATCCACCGTGGAATAATAAATTGATATAGAATGTGTGGGGAAAAGGCAATAAGCCAGAATCATTAGAAAGCTCAGTGCACCACTCCAGCAACACAAAGCAGTCGTAAACCTCGGGTTGGAACTGCACACAGCAAATGGTGTACGCCAGTAAATCTGGCCCTAGTAATTTTATTGCAAATGACATACAAGCCAGAAAAACATTTAGATAATTGAAATTAACACTTTTAACAATGATCTATAAAGCAGTGAATAATAATTAGGAGGTTCTTTCAAGCTCTCCGTAATAAATCTGCAGTACTTCAGAATCTATTTTTTCCCAATATAAATGAGACAAAATATGATGGACCCTCTTTTCCTTACACAAAGTTAATGGAATATCTTTACTGGTAAGGTGTCCCACCAGTCCCTGGTGTGCCAAACACTACAACTGCGCGTGAAGCGAATGCTTGTTATTTTGAACTTGGAACAAAGCTAGACAGAAACACAAACAATAACACAAGGGAGCTACTGGAAAAACATAACACAGATTATTTGGGTTTTTTTTGATTGATGCAAATCTGCACCTGTGTTTACTCATGTCAAAGTGGCTGTGCATATTGGGTCATATGAACGTGGCTCTTGCGCAGATACAGATGCTGAAGCGGCTTTTGAGGTCCTTTGGAAGGTGTAACCACCAGTGTAAGGCTTTTGGTAGTTGTTTCTGATACTCTAAGAAAGAAAATTTTTCTATTTCATACTTCATCCATACCATATTTTTTAATATTGCTCTTAAAATACAACCATTTCCTTTCTTTCTAACTAAACTGATGAAAGGGAAGATTGAACCTGTCAGGTAATAAATCAGCTTTTTGATGTTGGATCACTTGTTTGAATCACTGTTTGACTGCATTATTGGTCGCTGTCTGTCATTACTCTGCTTCCCAAAGGCACCCAATGCAGAGCCTGCTCTCCAACAGAGCCCAATCCAGATGCCAGGCCTTTAAAATGGGCCTGGGAAGAAGCCTGGGTGTTGGTGGGAACGCTGCCTTGCATGATGCTATGCACATGGGTGAAATGTTAGAGCCAAACAGGTTATGAAATGTTAGGACCAAAAAGGTTAGAACCAAACCCACAGCTGAACCCTTTTCAAAACTGAGCTACTTCAAGCAATCATTGCAGCGGGTCTGAAATCAGTTTTGCTACCTGGGTTCTGCGTGGAAATCTGGCCATCGCTTTCTGAGCTATCAATCTGAGCTCTTTCATGAATACCAAATTCATTTCAAAAATATCAGATTCAATAAAACAATTTCTGTAGGGCAAGCAGCAGAGTTGGGAGGATGACTGAAATATGGTTTTGCATTAAATTCCCTTTTTTGCCAGATGATAGGGATGCTTCAGAAGTACTACTGCAAACATTTTAAAAATAAAACCCAATCCTTCAGACTTATATAAAACCTTTTCACTCTAATAAAAGTGGATAGGGATGTGTGGGAGAGAGAGAGAATAAAGCATTATGGGTGGAAGCAGCACAGAAGAGCAATGCTCTGTGTAGTAACACTGAGCTGTTGGCCACTGGCCACAGAGAAGGAGCAAGGGTTGCAGTGGAGAGTTGGGCTGCCGCAATTTTGGGAGTTTGCTCCAATATTCACATCTTTCCTCTTCAGCATCTCCAGCACCAGCCTTTCAGGGGCTGACACCATGGAGAAATCTGGCCAGAGTGGTTTTTCCCCAGCTGGGTGGAGGAAATGGGAGGCACAAGCTGCTGAGCAGCATCAGCAGAAGCGATGTGGCTGGGAAAGCCATCAGCTCCAGCGGACATATGGTCCATGACCTACCCGGTGGGGCTCTCCAGCACTGCCAGTTCCTGCTCGAGCTGGACCTGGGGGCACTGCCGAATTTAATGAGAGCAAAGTCTGCAGAAAAACAGGTGGCTTTTGAGAGCCCACCCAGAAACCGGTGTTTGTGATAAATGTAAGCTACTGGAAGCTTGCAAACCAAAAAGTCTTTTATACTGAGCTACAAGAGACCGTGTAAAGGCGATAGGCCCACAAACTGAACATGTCAGTGTTGCCAGCGTTGGCCATGTTTCTGTGCTTCTGTCTGCATGGGGCATAATTAATTCAACTCCCTGGAGAGGGAAGGACATCTCAAAGAAAAAAAAAAAAAAAGTGCCTCATTTCCCACAGGAAATTGCCAAAGATGGCTTATTTTAGGAGTCTGGAGGAAAGACGAAAGTTAGCGATAGGGTGACAGCCTAAACTGAGGATCAGAGCAATACACTGACACAGCCATTGCTTGTAAGAAAGAACAGGCAGAGTTTTGTCCCCATAAATTTCAAGTCATGGTCACTTGGAGAGTCAACTACAGGTTTAAAGTCCTCCTAAAGGAGGACGCTAGGGAGACTGACTTATCTTTCCTTGCTAGAGAAAACTGAAAGCTGATGGATGAAACCTGACAGGTGAGAGATGCCTGGGACAAGCTATATTGACTAAGACTGAACTTAAAAGAGGTCCAAGCTGTTGTGTAGTTCGTTTGTATGAATGCCGAATGAACATTCATGCAAACCTTTCAAGTTCTGTCATCTTTAAAAAGCACTTTAAGGAAATAACAGAGCGTGAATGAGTTCCTACCAAAATGTTCCCACCAAAATATTTCTCTTCAGACTTCGAAGTGGCTAAGCCGAACTTCACAAAATGCCCAACTGCATCAGGTCCTTTTACCCATGGCTGTGACCGCCGCTCGTCCAGGGTCGGTTCATTGTGTGAAACATTTGAGTAAGAGGTGAAGTAAAAAGCAATACCCTCACGGAAGAACCAGGTGGACATGAACCTTCAGTAGGTACTCACACAAATCCCATCGAGTTCCGATGACAAAGGTGACACATGGCCTAAGAGGGGTTGTTGGCTGGTCAGGACCCCTCCATAGTCCTCTGCAGGTGCTTCTCAAGTGGCGCACAAATCCCCTCTCTCCCCACTTGTTACAGTGCACTGCTCTCCATGGGGGCGTCAATCTCTCTTCAGTACTGCTGTTTTGAAGTTGCTTCTGTCTTGCCTTTCTTCAGCATAAAAATTTAGTCTGGTAACATTTGTGGCTCCCCATCCTGCCCCAGATGCATAAGCATCTAATACAAATTAAGTTCTTGATGTAGTTTGTTACTAATATGTGAACAATATGGTTTTTAATGATTGTTCTGACAGTTGCATCTCCTTTTTCTGATAATACTGTATTAATTAACAAATTGTGACTCTCTGAGAGTCATCTGATATTTAAGCATTTTTGAGAAATATTGTTTTGAATTCTTTAGTCTACAGTTGATGAATTATATCTGTAAAGCGGTTGTGGTTGGTTAAGAAAGGCACATAATACTGGTTTGTTCTGCTAGGACACCTATTGGAAACATTTCAGTCCAAATGATAATGGACAGGGCATGTAAGGAGTGCTTCAGTTACAATTATGCCTCTGAAGTAATAAGATAAATACATTAAAAGAAAGAACAGCCTTGGGTTGTTTCTGTTTTGGAGCATCTAATTTGATATATTTTGAGCTTAATTTTAAGACTTAAGAGAAATTTCCAGAGCCTTAATTTAGGAGTTGCATACTCTATTTGGAACATATATATATATATCTTTTTTTTTTTCCCCTCAGAACAGTGTGCATATTGCTCATTGTGTTCCAAAAGTGCCTTGATATTTTTGTCTGCAAAGTCTTCAATTCAAGTCCATTACTAAAAGATTTTGTTCATTAAAAAAAAAGAAGCTTTGTTTTCACTGTCTGCTCTCTGGATACAGTTTATATTCTTGTACTCTTGGCAGTTGTAGGAGCAGACCAGAAGCTATCATTCCAGAGACAGCTATCTGAAGTCTTGGCACAGTTATGGATTTTACATTAACAGCCTATTTTGCAGAAATCCTTTACTCCTCATTAACAAAATGCAGGTCCAATGAGTATCATGATACTGCTGCTCTTTTATTTATGTTTCTGTTATTTCAAAAATTGATTGTAACTCCACTTCAGTTGGTTTTCCCATCCATTATAATATGCCATATTCAGCACGCTTCTTTCAGACAACAATTCATGTGCAGAAGTTCTGGTGCAGGAAATCTTATTTTAATTCAGTTCTATCTGAGTTTCCTGAATTTTATTTGTAGTAATTGGTAATGCTGAGAGTCATGCATTTGGTCTCCAGTTGTCTTGCTGACTGATGTCTTCAGTACTGTTCTGCTTTCCTTGGTAGACAGTGTTCGTTCTTGTACACTGCTCCAGGGTTTCCTTACAGAGAGATTATTACCTCTGTAGAATATTTTTATAAATGTATTTATCTATTAATTTCATTTCTTAATGCTACAGAGCTTGTTCTACAATTAAAAAGCACAAATGATCATGTTAAATATTGCTTTATTTAAAAAAAAAAAAAAATGGGTAAGGCCTCTTATTATGTTGAGGTAAAGTTTCATCCCTATTTTTCCTCTAGGTGGTTCTAAATGTGATACCTCAGGATATAAACACTCAGCCATCTTCCCTCTGAATGTGCTGAAAGTCTTCTGGATTCTGTAATCCTAGAGCATACCAAACTGCTTACTGAATGTCTCTATCAAAATGATTGGTATCATTTCAGACTGGGTTACAACAAAACTCTATATGCACAATGGGTCAGAAATTGCTGGTGGAGAGGGTAACTCTTAACATGACCAAAACTTTATATAGTAAAAATTCTGGTATGTTTTTTCATCTACATACCTTATTGTCTTTTTTTTTTTTTTTTTTAATAATGTTCTTTAGCACTGGAAAATGTTTCTTGGCAGTTTGTTTTTATTTTCTTTATGTTTTAGGAGTCAGACAGAGAAAGGTAAAGCTGTGCTAGGTCTGCCTCCTTTACGGGTACGTTTATTTACATGTATATACCTAAAAGTGGGAAGGGGCGTACTTACTCCTGCCCCACTTTTTTTTTTTTTTTCTCCTTTAAATGGATCAACCTGAAGCAAATAAATTATATTCCAGCTGCATAAACAGCTTTCCAGAAAAAAAAAAAAACACAACCAAAAATCCCAACAAAACAGGATCAGGTTAAGAGCTAAGTTCACAGCTATGGGTGCTGGATCTTCAGAGCTATCTTCATTTCACTTGCCTCTAACCATCTGAAAACTAAGCACTTAGTGCAAGTGTTGAAAATCCCTGTAGTCACTGGAGAGAAACTGGTCCTTCCAGGAGGTGATATGAGCGATTCTGGTGTATGTGGGATGAATTTCCATCTGCCTGCCTGCTGCTTTTTGTGAAGTTTTACTGTGTCTCCTAGATGGAGTTGGACTTTGCCGCCCTTCACACTGGTATTCTGACACATCTTAGGTCACAGCCATTTGCGTATGGGGGTGTTTCTCATCACTCCTTCTGGAGGAGTCTGTTTTTCCCCTTTGACCATGGAGAACAGCCTTAGGCTATAGAAGAAAATAAGCTACATGTGGACTGTAGGGCAGCTGAAAATAGATGAGGTAAATCCCACTCTTTGAAGCAGTAGTGATAAACCCAATGAGATTATCCATCCAACTTGCAGTACATATTCCTGGGTAAGCAGCCAGGATGACGTGCTGAGGGAGAAAAGCATGTCTAGCCAGGGGGAATGGAGAGAAGGAGATGCTTCAGCTCCACTCCAAAAGGTGGCTTGGTGCCTGTCACTGGGTGCAGAGGGAGTGATCTACCTTTTGCAGATTTCATAATCAAGGAGTTATGGAAAAAGTAGTTTTTTTATTCTTGCAGACAACATCAGAACAAAAATTTAAATGTGAAGATGCCAAATACCCAGTAGTCAGTGCCAGCGATGGGACCCTCCGGTTCAGATCTTCCCTCTTCTGCAGTGCTGTTGAGGTCTCTCTCTGACCCTTCTCCTAAGGCTGCTCCACTTCATCCAAACCCATTATGTGGTCACTGCAGGCAGGGGTAGAAGCAACGGCTGTGAGAGGAGTGCTTTTACACTCATGACCATAGGTTTACACATTACACTCCCATACTCTTTCTCTCAGGTACCGTTCAGTGCAAAATAGTGCAGACAATGACCCGTTTGTTCTCTGAAAAAGAATAAACACTTCAGAGAGAAATCTACTGTTTTGGTCTGAAAAAAGACAGCATTAAAAACATGCAATCAGTAAGGATAAGAGGAAAATCTACTGTTTGTATAGAAAAAGAATGCTTTACAGCCCTAATCCGTTACTAAAGGTTCCCATTCATCCTTGACAATGAGATAAATTTGTGCTGAACACTTAGTCCTTTATGTGTGAATTGGAAGTGATCTTATTAGTATTTTACTACATCAGGTCTGATAAACTCCCCTATCCATTTCAGTTAAGCTTCTATTGATCCACTTAGGAGATCAATTTGGCTTTCATTATATTTTGGGGGGTGATTTCATTTGTCTCAGACTGAAGTTATGAAAAAAAGTGTAATTTAACAATTGGTGCGTGTGTGTGCATGCACTCTCCCACACACACACACATATATTTATGTAGCAGAGCTGCCTGCATGCTGCTTTGAATTTGCCCTCGTGGTTCTTCAGTTCTTGATACCGTAGTTGGACAAGACGTCTGTGGCTGAATTGCAATACAGCTGTGGGAAGAAATAGTTAATGTGTAACAGAGACTCTTTGAAAGCCAGCTGCAGTCAAAACTCTATCTGCAAGTCACAAAGGGCAGTACAAGTGAAAGGTTTCATGTTTCCAAGAGAAAGTGAAGGGTGGCTGGGGAAGGTGACAGCTAGGGGGTGACGTCTGAACTCTTCATAAATGTCAAGTGCGAATGAAGTCGGTGTCAGGAAGAAGGGTGCTTTCTTCTTTTCTACATGTGCTGGTTTTGGCTGGGATAGAGTTAATTTTCTTCATAGTACCTGGTACGGGGTTATGTTTTGGATTTGTGCTGAGAAGAGTGTTGATAATATAGAGATGTTTGCATTATTGCTGAGCAGTGCTTTCACAGAACCAAGGCCTTTTCTACTCTCAGACCACCCCACTGGCAGTACCTAAAGGGTGTCTACAAGAAAGCTGGAGTGGCTCTTTTTACAGGGGGCTGTAATGACAGGACAAGGGGTAACGGGTTTAAATTGAAAGTGGGGAGATTTAGATTGGATATCAGGAAGAAGTTCTTCCCGGAGAGGGTGGTGAAGCACTGGAACAGGTTGCCCAGAGAAGCTGTGGATGCCCCATCCCTGGAAGTGTTCAAGGCCAGGCTGGACGAGGCTTTGAGCAACCTGGTCTAGTGGAAGGTGTGCCTGCCCATGGCAGGGGGGGTGGAACTAGATGGTCTTTAAGGTCCCTTCCAACCCAAACCAGTCTATGATTTCCCATCAGCAGTGCATGGATCAGGACCATGCCTCTTGTGGCTGCCAATACCAGGAAAAAAACACTGTAAAAGCAAGAGACTACACTCATGGTGAATTTGAAGCAGTTTTTTAATACTTCCATGGCAACCAGGCATTGCTGCACTACTTCTCTGAAGTGCATGAAGTTGAAGTCATTGAATAATCACAAAAATAGGTGTAAGAAGGGCCATATGAAGTACCCCTGCTGTGTTATTTTTCCCTGTAGAAATGTCATAGAAAAGTTCTGTTTATTTATAGCTAAATTACCATAAATTCAACTTCAATTTTTCAAAAGCTATTTTGCTATAGACTGTTCTGTGTCTTTACCATTGTTGTTCACACTCCATAGTCAGATGAAGTTATTAGCTGAAGGCCTATAAATTCAAATCATTAAGCTGAGTATCTCATATTCAACTGAAAGTAACACAGCATAAAGGAACCTTTCCATATTGAAAGATAGACTTCTTGACCAGAGATTTGAAGACTCTGATTCACCTAGCAAAGACAACTGGCATTGTCCTTGCAGTGTCTTGCTTTGTGAAGTAAAAACTGTTAGCACGTTTATCACGGTTTGTATTGAGGAAAAAGAAGACTTGTAGGAATGGTGGATCTGTCCTGATGTGCAAGACTCTCACAAGTTTCTGACTGACTCAGAAGGTCAGTGCACTCCCTGTAGTCAGCTCTCACTATTTCCATGGATGCAAGTATTCTGGCTGTGCAATACGGCTGAGCTAATATCATCATCTTGTTTCTAAGAGGCAGCAGATATTCCAGTCCTGCAAGCTGTCTTCTCATCAGAAGGAAGTTGGGGATGTAAAGGCCAAAGTTTCCTTGTGAAACAAACTTGTTTATTGATACAATCTGCTGCAAAGCTTGTAAAACAGCATACAGAAACCTCCGTTTCCAGGAGAGCCTGATACTGATGCAGATGCTGAATTCTTGGGAAGATACTTACTAATCTCAATAGCTGTCAATAGTCAAAGTGTCTAAAGAAGAGTATGAAGTAACTTGCTTTTCCAACACCCTAATTCCACTTGGAGAGACCCTGAGTTGCTGACCCGAGTGCAGTCAGTACTGCTGTAAGGACCAGTCATGGATTCACAGGGAGCAGGAGATCTCCTGGCATGGGATCTAGCAGTGACCCCTTGTGACTCCTTGCAAAACCATGCTTGGATAAGCCTGAACTGTTGAAGTATCCTGATGTTCAGAGCTCTTTAAAACATGGCATTAAGCCTTCCTTCCTTCTTGAAATATTGCCCTTTATAATGCAAACTTTTGTGAAACTCCAAATCTCAGGAAAAGGTCAAAACACTGGGGTACATTATTAACAGTTACTTGTCATTTCCATTGATTAAAATACTAATACTGGTGATTATCATTACCACTCTGTATATTTCCTTTCTGGTGGTATGCCAGTTTCTGCACCATATGTGTGCTATTCAGACAGTTCCTCTTAGAATACTTAGTCAGGTTTGCTGATAAATGCACAATTTGCAAGTGCAGTCCCCATATGAGCAGTCCAGTCCTAGTTAGCAAGCTACTTTTGCCACCTATAAATAGGCATGCGGTTAAGTGCTTTTTCAGGTGTGACACACAATATTGGACAGAGTATGAGCCCAGTAGAAGGCAAAATATTTTAACATGCTGGACAGTAAGCCACCTTTTATCTCTCTTGCGGTAACCTTTTTTCTGAGGGCAGGATTTTTGTTTAGCATAAGTGACAAACCATGTTAATAACAAGCAAAAGAATAATGTTTCCGTCTTGCACTGCTGCTACATTTAAACTTTGCAAAATTGGTATTTCAGTTATCAAAAAAAGCACAGATTAGGAAAAGGAAAGGGAAAAAAGAACTGTTGTAGGACTATGCAAAGATAAGTCCCACAGCTGCTATGAAAGAAGAGCTCTCTTGCTGGAATGTCAAATAAAAAAGAAAAAAAAAAAGAAAATCAATGGAATCAATTCTAAAAGCCATCTGGTCCCTATAAGGGAGGAATTAGAGTATAAATGCAACTATCTCCCTCAACCTTTCATCTCTGAGAAAGGTGAAATTTTAAGCCATGATATCCTCCATTACTCATCTCATTAGTCATCTTACTATTATAATTGGTATTGCTAGGCTAGATGCCTGCATTCCAGCTTTTAACCTACCCCTGGTGAACAGGGAGTGGAATTAATCAGCTCTCTCAGGGCTGGCTGTCCCTCTGCAAAATGCCATCAAAAATCCGAGCACATTTAGTGAGTGGGGGGGAAGGATGTTGTTCTGGAAGACTTCTTTCAGTGTCAGTGCATTTCATAAATGGGCCTCAGGAACTGGACGTGTTCCTAGTTATGTTTATGAAAAAATTTACCATCTCAAAATGCAGAGAAATTCAGCTCAGGATTAAAATTGCCCTGGTTTTCTCCCTTTCTTTATACCTCTGCCTGTTGATTTGCATGTTACTCCATTTCTTTGTAGGACTAGATTTGCAAACCAGAATCACAGAAAAATTTGGGTTGGAAGGGACCGCTACAGATTGTTTAGTCCAGTCTCCTTATCTAAGCTGGGCAAGTTCTGTGCTGGACTGTGCTGCTCAGGACCATGCTCAGTGGAGTTTTGAATGCCTCTAAGGATGGAGATGGCACAAGCTTTTTGGGCAGCCTTCTCCAATGTTTGACCACCCTTATGGTGAAATTCTGTTCCTTGGATCAACTGGTGTCTTTTGCCTCTCTGGCTTTCTCTCCCATAAAACCACCCACTGGACTGCTGAGGACTTCTTGGCTTCTCCACACTGAGGGTCTCTCTCCACCTCTCCTCACAGACCCCCAGCCACTTCTGTAGCCCTTTGCTGGACTTGCTCCAGTATGTCCATGTCCTGCTGGTATTGGTGAGTCCAAAACTGGGAACACTACTCCAGATATGGTCTCAGAAGTGCTAAAAAGAGGGAAATAACCACTTTTCTGATTTGCTGCCTCCAGTCTTACCAGTACAGGCCAGTTTGTGGTCAATCTTCATCACTATAAGAGCATACTGATAACCTGTAGTGGAAAAGAAGTAATGAGTACTTCAGAGATAAATTAAATTGGAACTTCTAGAAAGGAAGAAACATAACACTGAATGTAGGAATGGTTTCCAGTACAACATCCTAATTTCAGTTGTCTGCAATTGCTGGAAGCTTCTGCTTTGGGCTGAAACCTTGGAATAGCCATAAAGATTAACTTCAGACACTAACTATAAACAACTATGCTCAGGGAATATTTACAGCAGTGAGGTTCAGAACAAGCAAGCGAACCTACCTACAGGGCTTGAGGTACAATACAGAGGGGCATTTGCAACCTTTGATTGCAAATCAAAGGGCTCTGTCCTTCATTGTATTTACAGACAAAACAAAGACAATCTCTCCCCATTAAGTTAAATGTAAGATTCAACATACCTATCCACACATTTAGATACTTTATGTGAAACTGGTTATGTGTTTTCTTCAAA
>NW_010251918.1:0-26388 GCF_000690775.1 Eurypyga helias | reverse complement strand
CTCTTTCCTCCAAGACACTACAGTGTTTCCTCCAAGGTGCTACAGTCTTTTCCTCTGAAAGTTAGATATTCATGAGCAAAGGTAAATCTAGCCTTAAATCAGATATTGTTCTGTCTTACAAGTCTAACTCTACAAATGACATTTTAAGAGGAAAAACAAAGGGAAGGAAGAAGCAGGATGCATTTTACATGTGCTCAAATATGTTAGAAATGCAGGAACCATCTGATCACTATCACGGAAAACTGTACTATTGATATCTGGGATAGACGGGTCTACAAAACATCTATTCCACTTGTCACCATCCTCCACAAGTCACAAATCACTCTGATACCTAATAGCAACCTAAGACTTGTGGTAAATGAATCAAAGGCAAAAATAATCATGAACAGCAGGAAATGGGGATGGAGAGATGCTAGAGACAAAACCAGAGAAAGACTGAGATTAGGCCCTGTGTATGTATGTGTACATTTGTATGTATGTGTACGTGCACACCAGTGTCCTAGGTTGCTATGGCACAGCGTTTTGCCAGGTAGAATGCTCGTCTCAGCCTGGGGATCACTTCGAACTCCTCAAAATAGAGAGCTAAATCCCCCATCCTTTTGTCCTTGTCAAGCCAACAGAATGCAAAATCTGAGTAGACATGAAATCTGGCTTACAGGCTGATACTGTGTGAGTAGGACAGGGGATTGAGGACATTAGAAATTATTACCGCTAAGACTCTGTGGACCTTTAGACAGTATTGCAGCACTCCAGGGGAAAGCAAACCTCTCCCCCTGCGTGGTATGACACCACACATGCCAGGAAAATGTGGCCAGCAAATAAGAGGATTAAAATGGCAGAAATAGCAACCCAGGCCCCTATCAGACTCAGGATAATAGTAAAATAAAATTTTACTTTTAGCATTTGGCATGTGTAAGTGATCCTCTGAAAGAAAGCATGTGTTACTGCTAATGCAATAGCTAAGGCGATTTTGGATCTCAAAGCCAAAAGAGACTGTAGTTTCATTTGTAAAAATGGTTGTCAGCACCACCACCCCTGCCCCCAACTATAAGGCAAATTTTCACATCTCTTGAATTTTTGGCTAGTTTAAGAGTTTTGTTTTAGTTTTTTTGGTGGTTTTTTTTTTTTTCTCCAGACACAAACATATGTGTGTTTATGTATACAAATGGTGAATTGTTATATGGAAAAATATTGTTCAGTAACAATTAATTACTTTTACCCCCAGGCAGCACTGTAACGAGCAAACCCGGGTCCAGAGTTAGAGAAATATAGACCTTAAACTTCTGGTGCTCCTAAGCAAGGAAAAGTGGATATTTTATCACCAGCTGTTGAAATTTATGGCACTGAAATAAAGAGTTAGCTAAAAGCTGACTCAGCAAAATGCAATTGTGGCCTGGGCAGAAGAATGCCTAAGTTATTTTTGAAGGGGAGAATATGTCATCTAAATGAATATAGAGGGATTGCCTCATAAGTCATCTCTACAGTTGCGCTGCACCACACTAGTCAGAAGACCAGAGTTCAACCTTATACTTGCTTTGCAGATGTCATACCGATTCATCTGGTTTGGATCTTCATGTTGTTTCACACAAGAGCATTGTAATGCCAGACCATTAAACCCACCATTAAATCCAGGCTGCGTCTTCAAGGAGCCTACTTCCCATACTATGAGGCTGTACAGTATTGCTGATGACTGCAGTGAAAAATTTGAAATATAGTGTATTCCACTAAAACTGAAATATAAGAAACACATAAGAGAGGGGAAGCACTGAACCATTACTTCTGTGTTTTTTCTCTACCTTTTTTAAAGCAAAGCAATTCCTTGGTAAAGCATATACTCACCTGGAGTGTTACATTGCGTAAACATGCATTTCAAAATGATTATGAGCTCTGTGAAGAAGTCAAAGCTGGAGAACAGAGGTAGCGGAAAAAAAAGTTTTCTTCTCACAGTCCTGAGGTAATCAGAAGCCCTGGACTTTTGGATTTTTTTTTTTTTTTGGATTTTCAGTGAAAAAAAGAAGTATATGTGTGAAATTCCAATAAAAAAGGCTCCTTGAGAAATTCATGGAGCCCCTTGTCTATGGCAGCCTGCAAGTAGGATCTGCTCCTGGGCTATGATTCATGGAATAGCTGCTGGGCTCTTGACAGCAAAGATGCTTTCAGGAGAGACCCTGGGTTCCGGAGTGTTGCTCCACCTGGCTGGAAACCAGTCATATGTCTAAGGTCCTCTCTCACTGAAATCAGCATGTTTATATTTAGTATTTTGTGTTTGAGGGACCTGATGCATTTCAATGAAAATTTATTTTGCTGGAAATTTTCTGGTTCGCTCTGTTTGAGGTATTCTCCTGAACAAGCTTTGGCATTTATTAAGACACTTCTCTGGTCTGGCTTTGCTCCAGCAAGGCATGGCCTCATTCCAGTCCGCTGTTAACGACAGTACAGGAGTGACACATACCAGTCTGCTCATTATTGTGCAGAAAAAGCAAACTGCACGAAATAGTCTATTTAACAATAGGGAAAACATAAACTTGACAGGATTTAGAAGTGGACTAAATATAGTCAGGCATTGGCAACTGTAAGAAGCATAATGTAATCACATGTTCTTGGTTTTATCGAGCACAAAATTCATTTGAGGAAGAAAAGTGGAGAATGCTTCACTTGAAAGTGGTATTACTTCTAAGGAGATAGTTGATTTCTCCAGAGGATTGCGTGGTGAGGGATTGATATTTTGTTCCCTCAGTTTTCGTGGTGTGTTTTTTTTTTTTTAGAATAGAAACCCTTGCTGTTACAAATTATAACCTTCCTTTCCTAAGCAGATGTTTCATTCTTTCTGATAGGTATTCAAGGTTTTAGCACTTTGTGACAACACTTTGAAAACCAAGAAAATGCCCTTTAGCTCCCAGCATATCTATTTTGGAATTCATTGCTTGCACTGTTTGTATGCTGACTGTAACACTACCAGAACAGAATCAAGATGCTGATGACACGCTTGAGCAAAAGGAAATCACAGAACCCAGGATACTCAGTACAGTCCTGAAAATGACTGAAGTGCACCAGAGAAAGCAACAAGCTATAGCTTTCTTTTAGAAATGGCTTGCTTTTGAGGCTCTTTTTCTCAAAGGATTGAGCTGCCAGAAGACCAGGAAGAGAACTGTTATGAGTCAAAGAAAAGAAAAGGTCTCTACAACATCTCCAAAAATTGGACTAATTCCTGTGTGCTGTTTTGTTGTCTAGTCTCATAACAAAAGTTTGAAGATGGTGCTTAAATACTCTAAGAAGTGCAGAGAAGGGCAAAAAGTGTACTGCAGGGAGTTAAATTAATGTGTTATGTATGAGAAGAGGTTTGGAGAGTACAATATCTCCAGGCCTAGAAAGAAGGTGACAGAAGAGTATCTAATTGCATTATAAAGTCCCTAAGGAGCTTCATGAAATAATGTATGACAGAATGTGTTCACACTTGAAGGGAATGGATAAATAATCCATAGACCTTGTTTGAAAGGGAGGAATGAAAAGTTCAGACTATCCATGAAATCCCTAGTATTTCTCCCAGAAGGCTCTCAATAGCATAAAAACAGGCTAACAAATGAATTAATTATACCAGGCAAATATATATTATATGTATATATACACACATATAAATTATAGAATGGTTTGGGTTCAAAGGGACCTTTAAAGGCCATCTAGTCCAACCCCTACTGCAATAAGCAGGGACAGGTTCCACTAGATCAGGTTTCTCAACAACCCCATCCAACCTGACCTTGAAAATTTTTAAGGATGGGGCATCTACCACCTCTCCGAGCAACTTGTTCCAGCATTTCACCACCCTTATCCTAAAAAATTTCTTCCTTATATATCTAGTCTAAATCTACCCTCTTTTAGCTTAAAACCCTTGCCCCTTGTCACTACAAGCCCTACTAAAATAGGTATATTTCAAGGACTGGATGTGTTAGGTGACCAAAGATGAAAAACATTTCTTAATCTATTATAAATAATGCACAAGTATAGGTATTTCTGCTTAATTTTTAATCTACATTTTTTTTACTTCTATTGTGCACGTGCATGCCTTATTTTCTTTCCCTTCAATTTTCCTAAGATAGGTAAAGGACATAGGAGATCTCCCTTTCCACACGACATGAGGTTTCATGACTTGATTCTACCTAAGCTCTTTTTTTTGTCTGGTGCCTTAGAAATGCAGCAGGACGGTGAGAGAGAGGTGACCCTTTCTGCCTCTGCGGAGCGGAATCGTATACCGTGGCCCCAAAAACTCTCAAGAGGAAGGTCACTGTTGCCTGGAGCAGAAGGGAAACCTCCCGGTCAATGGTGATGGTCTTCTTCATAATGAGTGTTACCCATGCTGTTCCTCCAGCCCTCCCAGGGGGAGGCCAGTGCCCAGCGCTGGCCTGAATGGGGAATTCTATGGGGAGAAACCAGACCTGCCCCTCTGGGACTGGTTCCTCTGAACAGAGGCAAGTATCAGATAGACTTTAAAAGCATGTTTGCCTGAGTGAAGATTACGGGGTCTCAGGACTGGCAGAGGTTTTTATTACATGCTTTTTTTGTTTATTCTGCCCAAGAGGAAAAACAAACCCCAAACATGTGGCAAAGATGCTGTATGGAGGAGAAAAACAGGGCCAAGATGGTCCTTGACAGTGGGGTCACACCATTGTAAACTACACATTTTTTTCAAAGTGTAGACAAATTGCTATTGTAATTATGTTCAGCTGCAACAATGACAGATATGCTCACAGAAGAGAAAACAATGATTGCTGCAGGCAAAGCAGCAACAGAGTTGAGATTTTTCCACTATGAGGTTATGCTGACTTTGTACATGCCAATATATCTCCCAAAGTTCAGCTGAGCCCAGGTGACCCCCTGGTACAGCAGGTTTCAGGCAAACCAATTCCTGTAGCCAGTGGCACACAAGGGGCTGACTGCATGTCGTGGTTTAACCCCAGACAGTAACTAAGAACCACACAGTCGCTTGCTTTCCTCCCCATCCCTCATGGAGGAGAATCGGAGGAAAAGACAAGAAAACTTGTGGGTTGAGAGAAGAACAGTTTAATAACTGAAAATAAATGAAATAAAATAGTTATACTAATAATATTAACAATGCCAATAATATTAACAATACCAACAATACTATTACTACTAATAATATGTAATGAAAATAATACTGCCACTACTACTGCTACAGTAATGTCTTGAAAATAATGGAAAAGAAAACAAATAATGCAACCACTCACCACCCACCAACACCTAGTCAATCCCTGAGCTGTGAGTGCCAGAACCAGAGAGAGTGTGAGCCAGAACCTGAAAGCCAGACCCACAACGAACGAGAGAGAGAGACCCCCAGCTCACTCCCCCCAACATATACACAGAGCATAATGTTTTATAGAATTAAGTATCCCTTTGGTCAGTTTGGGTCAGCTGTCCAGACTGTGTCTCCTCCCCACTGCTCGTAGAGAAGCAGCTGGGAATACAGGTGCATTATGAGAAACTGAAAATATCCTTGACTTGATATAAACATTTCTTGGCAACAACTAAAAATATTAGCATGTTGTTGATATTTTTCTCAGCACAAATCCAAAACACAGCCTTATACTAGCTACTGTGAGGGAAAGAAACTCTATCCCAACTAAAACCAACACATTGGAATTTGCCTTCCATCTTCTGTCACCTTTTAAGCATAAACCAGGTGATCCTGCACACTGCATCTGTGATGCCTGCCCCTCCACAGGGTACAGCAAAGCTCCTCAGCAGACTGCAGCTGCCTGAGGGCTGCGCTTGTTTGGCCACTCTAGTGGACAACCTCCGGTGGCCCAAACCTCTTCCTTCTTGTGAGACTTGCACTTCAGCAACACTCTTCATTGAGAATCTCAAAACACTCGACTGGTGTTAGTAAGACAGTACTTGTCAGCCTTCTCTGAGGGCTTGTTGGTATAGGAAAGGTAGAATAGCAATACAACCAGAAAGCATCGGTATTCTTCCCTGAAGGCTTTCCTAGGATATTTTATGATGATACCTGTGGCACGATGACTCAGCATACACTGACCTCCAGCCTCCCAAAGCAACAGGAATTAACCAGGTGACACTCCTCAGATTTTACTGTTATGTTGTATATTGCTGTGAACAATGGGGCCGTACATGGGGAAGAAGAATGGGGAAAAGTTGCTGGTCTAGGTATTTGGGTATTTCATATGTAGAGGTTGCACATCCATAGGACTCCACCACAGGCATTCTGTATATTCCTCACATTTAGCAAAATGAAAAAGGCTGTGCAGAGGTGTTTATGTTAGCAGATTTGTTCCAATATTATAAAGTTATTTAATCTGAATGATGCAGACACTTGAAATATCTTGAATCTACAGCTGAATTTGCTGTGCTAACGGGTAGTCTATTTTTTTCTAAGAGGTTTAATTGGTCCAAGCAGTGGAAATGACCTTGTCACAACAATGAGTTGTTCTCAGATGTCTTGAGAAGTGCACAGAGTATGCTGTTAACGGTTGCACTTCATTAGATAGTGCATCTAAATCTGGAAGGCTCAGAAATTTTGACTGTGAATCATAGAATATTGGTCTTCCTATGTTTCCTGGTTGTGTAATATCAGCAGGCAATATAATGTCAGAAAATTAACTTTCCATCAGAAAGCTTTAAATGTTGCTTTGAACTATATATCAAAAGAAAGTGTATATCATCTGTCGCTCATGTCCCTTTCCATTGAGTAGCTCCCATTCCTTAGAACTGTCACTGCCAAATGTTCCTGTCCTGAATGAAGAGGAACCCAGGGCCTGGCCAGCAGTCCACTGACAGGGCTAGAGGGGTGGCTCAGGTATCACGTTAGATGGGTCACTGCTAAGTTATGGATTTGTTTGGCAAAACTGGAAGCTTTCTAGAGGATTTTTAATACTTTTGGGTGTTAAACCTGAGCTGATGCACTGATTGATGCTGGCCGGCAATACAGTGATTACTCTGAGTAATGAAAAGGAGGGACCAGTTTTCACTCTGAAAACACAATTCCTGCATACATAAGGTGTGCTTTATCCCTGTTTACAGGTGAAAACTATCCCTGTTTAAATGCTGAAATCTTCAGATACTGCCTTTTTGAACAAGTGTGAGGTAACCGAAGTGTCTGAGCATGTGCAATGTAGAAGCACATTAAAAACAAGGGTGTTTTTAATGTTTTTTTTGGGAAGTGTACTCCTGGCATCAATTTTATGTCTTTATGTTCTCTGCACAGTAGAGATTTACATCCTCATGAGCAGAAGCTTGGCATGGGAAAGGTCAGCAAGATACCTAAAAGGAACTGATAGGAGTGCCTGCTCATCACGGCAAGACCCAAGTCCCCACACAGACCTGCTCTGACAGGACCTTCCCTACTCCAGTGCCCCCAGCTGCATTGAGAGAGCACAAAGTGGAGGACAACTTCCAACAGTTCTAGTAGATGCAGTAACCACTGAAGGGGATTTGTATGGTGTGTCTGACAGCTAAGGTTACTCCCAGTGTGTTAGCAGGCCACCTGTCTCCAGTACCAGGTTTTTCTTGGGACCTATGATGGCCATAAAAATGTGCAGAGAGAAACCCTGAAAGGACATAGCCCAGTATCTGTCATAGCCTCCATCCTACAGGCAGCTACGCCCTCCTGCCAGCCTTCTGCCCTTAATTTCCTCTAGGGTCCCTGAGCCAGAATGCACTAACTCCCTCACACATTTTTATATGACAGCATAGCTGAAATATACACTAGACGGTACGGTGGAAACCCAGATAACACAAAGCTAGATTGTGCTGGGGAAAAGTCCAATTCAATGCATTTTAAGGAGCATCACACTGATCTAAGGTTCCATCACTCAAAGTCATGTGATACAAAACAATGTACAGAATATTCAACTTTATTTTAGTAGAAGTAATTCTGATTTGAGGTAGGCTGCATACATCTACTGAAAAAATAATTTATAGACTTTAATTGTAAAAAAGAGAGAAGCCTTTTGCTTCAAAGAGTCCATCAGCAAGCTGTCTTCCCTGTTTTATCAGTAAGCAAAGCTGAGAGCAAATAACAGATGGGTATGTCCCTTAGTGCCAGCAATGAATGTTCATGAAATACAGCACAATCTCTCTCCAGTGTGTTATGTTTTTAACAGTAGTAGTAGGAGTGGGGCAGGATGAATAACTAGTTCAGATCAAAGATCCCTTTTTTTCCTACTGAGAAGATGTCAGCAACTGGCATTTGGGCAACGACTGCATTATTTTGATGTCATTGTTGAAGCAGAGACAAACAGCTCCGGCAGACACGTGTAATAGATTTTAGGCGGTGATAGGAGTACAAGGAAGGTTTTTAGGTTTGGATTCAGATCCCCAAAAGAGAATAAAAATTCCAGTTTTCTTACTCCCACGTCAACACACAAATAAGCTTGTTCCAGCCACGGAAAAAAATCAGATTAAACACGCTAGTGGGTTTAGTGCTGCGATATCAAACCTGCAGGCCCAGGGGTGGTGCAGAGGGAGAGGCAGTTTGCATTGCTCAGGTAGCTGGACGGAGTACAGGAGGGAGCGGGGCTGTGTTAGATCAGCAAGTGCCCTGGGCACACACAGCCCAGCCTGGTTATCGATGGGTGTTGTGCTAACAGTCGGAGCCATTGTGATACCTGTGCTGACCTGAATACCACTGCACGGCCTTGTAGATATACCTTAAAGGACTAAGAGTGGGGTTTGTAAAAGTCAGCTTGTTGAGTAGGGAGCTGTATAGCCTGACCAGCAGAAAGGAAGAGAAGGGTTTAGATGCCTCACTCAGAAATGAGGAGGGAAAGCACTCTATGTCTGTGCAGGCTCAGACCTGTGAAGGCTGGCTAGGAGGTAGGGACAAAGGCTGGTCAATGCTTCCCCTCTCCAAATGAGCAAATGAACAGAGAAGTCCAATGAACATTGGAGAGGCCACCAGTGTCAGTCCAAGCTCTCTGAGGGCTTGAGGGGATTTTGGTGTCTGCCACTACGGTGAGGAAGAGAGATGCTAACTCCTGAGCATAGGGCTGGAGTTCCTCACTGATTTAATATTGAATCAGTTTCTGTCAGGAGAAATTCAGTGTGTCCTGTGGTGGTGAGGGAAATGCCTGGAGGTGAATGCTCCAGGGGATTTGCCATGGCACAGATGCCATGGCTAGGTCTGTGTGTGCCCAGCCTGCAATAGTTCTGTGTATTACCAACAGGCAGATTATAGCTCAGTATTTTCAGTGTCTGAATTACAGGTGAAGGCACTTTCAGTGTCAGACAGAGAGCTAAGACTCATCTGGAAAATCTATTTCATACTTTCTAATTGCACAATGTACAACTGTTTTGCATATGTTCACTATCTGTTAGTTTATGATTAGCTACTCAGCTGTTCTAGCTGTACTTGATAGAAAAAGCCAGAGGGCCAGATGGACAGCGTAAAGTAACCAATTCCACTGATGTCAACTGATTTTCATAAGCAGGGATTTTGGGCCCTTTGAGTTAACATGTCTGAATTCACACGTCTGGGTTGGTTTAGTAGAAAAGCAATATTTGCAAACAAATGGAAACATGCAAACTGCAGTGTTGCTTCAACTGGGATGGTTCAGACTTGGACTGTGAAATAAGTTTCAAAGGCATGGGACTTGTTTGAGCCTGCTATTCAAGTTATCATACAGGTTACAGGTCTAAGTGAAGTTGTGCTTGTTTTGTCATTACAAGAGCTTCCCAAACATTTCCGATGATGTGCGCTGATGTTCAGTTGGATGTGAGTTGAGTTTCACTTGGTTTAAAGTGTGGACTACTGCATTTGGGAAAAAAAAAAAAAGACTTTGGACAGAGGTGATGTGAACTCAGATTAAACTCAAGTTCAGATAGAATTTCACTAGGGTGAGATCCCTTATGTGCTTGGGAACAGTAAAATTCAAGGATCTCACACTCATTCAGATGAGAGTTGAACCAACATTTTACATAAAAGTTTGTGCAACCAAATCAAAAATGTGAATCCAAATACACAGGCTTTTTGGCACTCCTGAAGTGGAAGAGAGAAGAATATTCTATGGAGCTCATGCACTCATAAAAATGTGAACAAGGTTATGTACTTCTAAAAGTGAGATTGTGGCATTTTTTGAAGCATAATGCTGTAAAGAAGCCATTGTGGAAGTAACAAAATAAAAACCAAAAACCAGAGCAAGAATCAGTATCTAAAAGTGAGATTGTGGCATTTTTTGAAGCATAATGCTGTAAAGAAGCCATTGTGGAAGTAACAAAATAAAAACCAAAAACCAGAGCAAGAATCAGTATCTAAAAGTGAGATTGTGGCATTTTTTGAAGCATAATGCTGTAAAGAAGCCATTGTGGAAGTAACAAAATAAAAACCAAAAACCAGAGCAAGAATCAGTATCAAAAGATCTAAAAATAAGTTGCATACATTATTCTGGACTGAAAATACTGCTCTGGGAAATAAACACGAGATGCTTGAGTGAAAATAACCAAATACAGAAAGAACAACAAAAAAGCCAGCCAGAAAGAAATGAGACAACAGCACAAAAGATGCAAAAATATTTGAGGAATTTTATAAGCAGATACACACCAAAAAATTCTTTGGCCTTTGTCTCTGCTTTTTGGTTTTGTTTATTTATTTATTTATTTATTTATTTATTTATTTTTACACTCACATTGTTGAATGCATATCAGAACATCTGTAAAGTTCCTGTATACATGTAGAACTGCGTTCACTGGAATGTTTATCATCTTGTCTGGAGGAAATCTTTCCAAATTTATTTTAGTAGCTATTTAAGTTAGTTTGATTTTTTTTGTTGTGGTTGTTAATTCAAAGGAATATTAACTTCTCATGCATGTGTGCCAAAGAGTAACCTGGGTTAAAAACCAGTTCTCCTGAAGAAGAAATAAAATCTGAGTATTTAGTTTACCGGTACTACATAAATGAATACTACACCGCTACCTATAAGACTTATTTGTATCCATTACATATAAAGAACCAACTGAGGAAAAACTGGTGATAAAACACTGTGTAGGCATTATGGGCTTCTGATCATAAAAAGAGAAAGGAGTGAATGGTTTATGATATCTTCAGACTCCCAAGACACTTATATACCTGTATCATATTTTTCTTGTTTCAACACTTTCATTATCCTGTATCACTGTGAGAGGCAACAAGATTTTTCTGCATTTCTGGCTTGTAGTGGCCAGTTTAGACACAGGTTTCTGGGGAAGAAGGACCCCATCAGTACAATATTTTGCCCATAAAAACATCTTTTCCCTATGTGTTAAATCCTACTGTTGTGAGGGACTGGGGAGCCTGACAATACTTCTTCCAGAACAGCAACCCTCCTGAAGTTTAACATTATTTTAATGAAAAAGAGAAAAACACTTTTAAAAGTTATTTGTATTTAAAAAAAAAACGACAACAAAAAACCCAAAACATCAGATTTGATGCCGATAATGTGAGTTTATATTGTTTTCACTTGCAACGGAAGCACTAATGTTTCAGAATTGCCGTGGTAGCTTCAATACCCAGCAACGCTGAGGTTTCAGCTTGCAGAGCTGAGGCTGTTTCTCCCAATCCAAAGCCACAGAGCAGGGATCATCCTTTGCTATCAGTGGATGACAGAGAACTGACTGCTTTTGAAGAGTCCCGACTTGCTTGTTGTTCAAAGGAAACATTTTCCAGCAATTCTTACTGCTGGGCTGGCGACCTCCATGAGAACGAGCAAACACACCGGGAGACTGCTAATCCGTAGCCCAGTGTTTTTACCTTTCTCTCTGTGGTTTCAGGCCAATCGCAGGCTTGTTGGAGAGCTGCGGCGATGTGCTGCTCAGCGGGACGCTCGGGAGCTGCTTTTCCCTCCCTGCCTGGGTACCTTCTCCCGGCAACACCCACTAGGTGGTAGCACCGACCAGGCGCTGATCCCGGCTCCAGCCGGCATTCCCGGGCGTGCCGTCAGAATGAGGTTGCGGTTTGCCCCTTTTTGTGTTAGGAATCGGTGTTCTTTCCGTCCTGCCGTGCTTCATGCTCCTTCTGGGGAGGGGGGTCTCACCGTGGAAGGTCGTACTAGCTTTTACTAGGGGGAGAACTGGCTCCCAGGAGAAGGGATGCACCCAGGGTGACCGTGCGGGTGGGGCTGAAGACTGGAGGGAAGTCAGGAAGATAAGGGTGATCTCTGTAACAGAGATTTGTTATTTGTTTTTACCCACAACTAACAGATGCATTACCTTGTATACCTTAATTATGGATTGCATTATGTAAGACAGATCACGGCTAAGAGGAAGGTCATTAATAATGCCTAAGAATGGGCTATATTTTAGCAGTTACAGTTTGCAACATGCAATCTTTACTGGTGTTTAAATTTACTGTTTGCTTAGATGCCTCACTAGGGATAGAAAACCTGGCCCTTGTTCTGCATTTGTTTAATACTTTTATCACCATAACTACTGGTGAAACACTGGAACAGGTTGCCCAGAGAAGCTGTGGATGCCCCATCCCTGGAAGTGTTCAAGGCCAGGCTGGATGAGGCTTTGAGCAACCTGGTCTAGTGGAAGGTGTCCCTGCCCATGGCAGGGGGGTTGGACCTAGATGGTCTTTAAGGTCCCTTCCAACCCAAACCATTCTATGATTCTGTGATTCTGCTCAAAATGAGTATTCTTTCAGAAAGTACAATTTTAAAATGGAGCCAGGAGTGCAAACTCCTGTTTTTCTTCTTGGGATTCAGTGAATATCTAGGACAATAGAAAAGTGGACTTCAGTCTCCCAAGCCAAATGTTAACCTGTTTGTTTTAAAACACATTTTTCTTTAAAAACCTCTTTCTATTTCTGATGTTCACCTGACCCTTTTAGGTCTTTTAGAGTGGCCGGTATAGCCAAACAATATGATGAGAAGGGTTTTGAAGATGTAAGTTGAGAAGCAACAGTTAAATGTTCAGAAGGAAAGGCAGGGTTTTTTTTTGGTCCATGAATAAATGAGAAAAGGCAATAATTTACTGAAGATTAGTGAGGAATAAGGATTCTTGTGGGTTCAGTCTTTATATTGCACAAAGCATAGCAAATGAGATGGGTCAATGTGCATTTTTCCAGTCATGTGTTGCTGAAGTGTTTCAAATTATGGGATCTTCCTGTTTTCAGTCATACTCTTAAGATAGCTCGGAAATTATTTAAAGACGAACAGGGAGAGTATGTTAGAAGCCCAGATAATTTTGCTCAGAAGGCAGGTAGTGACAAAATTAAAGCTTTATCTCAGGCATACTAATGAGATGCAATTGCATTGCAGTCTTTAATTACATGATCACTCGGACCAGATCTTCAATGCATATAAATTGCTGTAGCTTTATTAAAGCCAAAGCCAGTATACACTAACTGAGAATGTGGCTCCCTTTCTTGGACAGATCAATTTTCTGCAGAAGTACATTCGTTTGCTTGAATTAAAAGAACTCTAATGTATAAAGTATTTTAAGATCTACTTACCCACAGGTGTAGGGGGTTACATAAACTTACCGAGAGCACTGCACCAGGAAATGTGTTGTTATTATATTTCACCATTGAAGAATGATCATATACTTAAAGACTGTATCATCATCCATATGCACAGGGGGAAGAGCCCTGGAACCCATTCTTGGCTGGCGGCTGCCTCACTGTGCAGCTTCCTCATTCCCTTAATGTGTAATTTTATAGGGCTGCCCTGAAGCCCTCTTTGAATATTATTGCAGCTTTTCTTTCATATATCTCTAACATGCCGGAATGCAAATACAGTGCTACTAATGCCTCAGCCTATTTTTGTTTCACCTCAGCAGTTAAGGGGAAAGAAGCTAAATCTAATATTTCCAGCCCTCCCCATACAATTACCATGATTGTAAATACATAATTGTTTTGGATTCCTTGTGCTAATTTGATGCAGGTTCCCTGCGAACATTAAAGGTTGCTATTAAATGCTGACCAGCTTTCAATAGCTCAGCAGGCAATAGCCTGGCACAAAGCTACCGACTCGGCCACATCTCCCTGACAGTGGGGCTGCGGTGCTGGGTTGAAGCAGCAGACACTGCAGAGAGAACCCAGGTAAACCCTGTGCTTGCTGTCATATGCGTGCTCCTCCTGTGCGTCTTGATTTTTCATGAAAAGTTTTGTGTTTTTAAACTTCCTGGAGCTTAATTAATAAACATGACAACTAAGTGAGAGTTGGCACAAGGCTTCTTTTCCATCCAGCACGTGGGCATAGTAGGGTAATTGTAGTTATTTACATTTGGCATCCAGCTGACTGAACTAACTGCACAGTATTTTTTTTTTTCTCTTGGAGTAGAGAGGCTATTAAATTAAACAGGTTAATGTGGCTGCAGCATTTCACCCCCTGCTATCCCCGCAGCCATAGTAAATCTGCCACCTGTTTATTTCCATAAAAATTCAATTACAGCACCGCCAGTTTATTCTTCTTATGTGAGCTGTTAACTTCAGGCAGTTTCAGATTCAAAGAAGTGCGTGGCCCATTCCTTTCTAAAGCTGTTCTTTCTGATGCTCCTCCTTAGTATCCCAGTCCCACACACCTTGAAAGTGAGAGAACAGATTTCTGACGTGGTGCCTTGCCTGAGTGGTACAAAAGGTGAAGGAAGCTCTGTGTGCACACACATGTGCACACACCTGAACCCAAATAGTGGGTGTGCACTGCAGAGCACAAGCAATGGACTCTCTGTAAGATGGCAGCAGGAGCAGCAGTCGAAGGAAATCAGTGAAACAGGCTAATGACTGCTACAGTAAACCAGCGATCTTTTAAAATCATGCTTTTATGATCTTCCCCCTTTCCTCTTTCCCAGCTATCTCCTCTGAGAGATACAAACCCATCTGACTCTAACAACGAGGCATTGACTGATGTTCCCCTTCGTATCTGGGTCCTGACAGGGAAAACACAATCTTTAAAAGATCATCCTTGAGACTCTTGGCACTGAATCAGATGCAGTCAGGAAATGCCAAGGCTGGAATAAGGCATTACCTAGAGCTATGTATTTTACGTGCAGAGGTGACCCTCCTGCTGGGGGGAAACCCTACTGAGCGGAGATGGCACCTTGCAGGGGTAAGGGACCTGGGCTGGCTGGGTGCTGTTTGGAGGTGCTAACCTGGTTGCCACAAGAAGTGGAGGTGTGTGGGCAGGGGAGGAAGGGAAGGCATAAAGGAAAATCACCTGAAAGACTTCTTTCACATCACTTTGTCCCCTCAGTGTCCTCAAGGGAATGATAACTTCTCTGTTTTGTACAAAATTTAGAGACTGTTGGATGAAATATGAGTACCACTGTTTTCTTTTTTCTTTTTTTTCCTTTTTTTTTTTTTACCATAAATCCCACCATTCCTGCACCTTTCCTGATTTCTGGTGGGAAAAATAACTTGGAAATGTTATTATTCCAACAGTCTAGATTCTGGTCAGATGCCTGATTTTTTTCCATTTCATCACTGCTCCCTCCTCTCCCTCCCCCTCCTTACCGCTGTGGTCAAGAGTTTTTGCTTCTGCCAAAAGCAACAGTTTTAATGGAGAGCTTGAAGGTCAAAACTCAGAGAAAGAAACAGTGCGTGACGCAAGTGCATACGCTATCATCCTTGCTTCTGGTATTGCTGCTAGTACAGGCATTGTGGAAATTAAGGACCCTTTGGTATATGCTGTTTGCTGGGGGAGTATTTAAGGCATTAAGGGGATAAGGAGTACTTTGACTGCAGGGAAAGTAAAACTGTTGGGTTAGGTTTCAAGGCCAGAGGATGGGATAGCTTAATTTTAAAAGTTGCAGTAGTTGAAAGTGCCTCTTTTGAGACTTAAACAGAGATTCAGGGACTGAATTTCTCCTGCCTCATGTCTTACTGTGCCCTGGAATACTGCAAGTGGTCACCAAACCTGTGATTTCTCTATTACGTTCCCTGTGGCAGCATTTGTAAGAGATATGGACTATTCTGCACCAAGCAAGGCAAGGAAGAATTGACTTGTGCAGCTCTTGAGAGAGACTGTATTTATTAACCATGCCACTGTGGCAAAAAGGCAAGTGTTTTCCTCAAAAAAAAAAAAAAAAAAAGGTTACCTAAAGAACATCAGCTTATAAAACCAGTGGCTATTAATGTTGTCTGATGCATTATTATTTTTGGTTTTTACAAATGGAGACCCACCCAACTTGAAAACATTTTCAGACTGGCTCCTTCAGCCTGAGGTCAGCCAGAAGAAGCTGTGCTGAGACTGCTATCTCATTCTGCAGAGGCCTGAATGCAGTCATGACAGAGGTACCTCTCTATTGCACCTGTCTGAAAGGGAGGATGCACTTGCTTCATCCTATTTTCCATGAAAATACCAGTTATAAATCAACCATGCTGCATTTGTAAGGGAAATCTGGAGCACAGGCAAAATTTGCTAATACCAAAATACATGGTTTCTAGCTCATGTGTTCAATAGCCTTTGAGACAAAAACTGTGTCTATTTTTATGTATTTTTTCTGAGTTTTGCATAATTATTTATTACATATGACCAGTGCATTACTCGGGTTGTGTTACTTTCACTAATAATCTTTGGACATTCCCATTATTGTTTTATTTTACTATTTTCCTCTCCAGAGCTATGTTCTTAGCCGAAGAATTATGCTGTAGAACTTTGTGAAACTATTTAAATTTGGAATTGCAATGATATTTTCAAAGGATAGTTAAGAGATGAGGAATGGGTTTAATATCTATATTATGGTATTTTTCAGAACCAGACACAGGTGCATCGTCCTTGGATACCAATTTATTAATCTTAAACACAGTTAAACAGTGAGATATTTTTCCTTCCCAATGGTTAGATTCTTCCAAATAAATTCTAATGAATTTCTTCTGTCCTCACTATCATCTTAAGTAAAATTCAGCAAGTAATTTATGCCTATGTTTAAGAATGCAATTGACTTGAGTGGGGTTTCTTTACATGCCAGAGTTCAAGTCTGCCTGCTGGTTCAAGGATTTACATAGCCACATTTAAGTCAGAACAAATGTTTGTGCAGGAAGGAGTACTTGGCAGGAATCAGAGCATCAGAATCTAGTCTTTCTGCAAAATGCGGGTTAGCAAACTTTTTGCTGTTTTTGTTGTTGAACAGTAAGGACTTTATTAAATAAGAAAATTGTTATGATGTGTTTGCGCTTGCTGCAGGTGATCTGTTGTGGCACGGACTGTTATGAAACTACTGAGATCCTAAGGCTATGTTATTTGTATTAATTTACCACAAGCTACATTAGAAAAATTGTTGAAGAAATTATTTAAAAAGAAAACCAAAGAACATTGGGCAGTTTACAGACCTTTCCCATTTGGGGGATTTTAGGGTTTAATTGGCAGTTTAGTTGACATCAGTCCTTCATAAGAATGAGTAACTAACTTGTTATTTTACCATTATACAGCAATGGTCATGGTGGAGGGAATATTTCCCCTCCCTGAACAAAGAGAGTATATCTTTCCTATATATCTTTCCAGGACCAGGTAGCCCTGTGAAGCTTTAAGAACTCAAAATGATTTGCAAGCAGTACACAAGTACTATTCATCCCTGTATAAATCAGGCCTTCTGCAGAATAAAACATGACAACTCTTTGGAAGAAAAGTGACCACCTAGTGAACATAGATTCTAGGGGCTATAGTGAGGCATTATGCAATTAACCAAACTCATATATGGTCAAAGAAGACAGAGTCCCATTTTATTCTACAGAAATTCTTTTTCATTATGAAGAAATTCTTTTTCATTATACATCTTTGGGGTTTTTCTCTTATTATTTATTGCATTTATTGTATTGTATTTATTGTGTTTTGGTTTAGTTTGTTCCTTTTTGCTATAGAACACCATCATTTCAGGCTCTTTTAATATTCTTTTGTTTACATTATATTTCTCAGCTGTTATTTTTTTCACGTGACCTAATCATCAAAAGAAAGTATTAATGCATTTAGCAAAAGTCCAGGCTTAGGTATTATATTAATTCAAACAGGAACTGTGTAACAAAGGACACTGGCTTAAGATGACTTGAGTTTTACCGATTTCTCTCAGAGTTTTCTAGAAAAGGGGAGTTTTAATTTATCATGCCTAACTTCCTGGGGGAGTATTAATAGATGTTACAGAATGTTACTATTTATTGACACTAACATTCCTCAGGCTGCCTGTAGGAAACCTTCCTTCCCATTATCTTCCACTCAGATTTATTTATTTCCAGCCTACCAGATACATTTATTATTTTCTGTCTGCAGCTTCTTCACAAGCAAAAATTTACTTCAGCTTTTGTTTGGGCATATTTGCTCTTAACTAATCCATGCTGAGTGCTTTTTGTCACCACACAGTCTAGATTTAGCTATATATAATCTATTCTCCTACTTTTATGGGTAAACAAAAGTCAGTGCCAGCTGGATCCTAAGCAGTATCCTGGTGAATAGGTGGCTTCCTTACAGAATGGAACAAATAGGACATGTAGAAGAAAGAATGTCATAACATCCTCGACAGATTTTCTATTGAAAAAAAAATGGTCCAAAATGATTTGGAGATTGATTCTTATTGTTAAATAAATCTTTTGGAAAAGAGAAAGGTCTTATTTCACTTCACCATGTCTACAAAACAAAGATGGATTTTCTCAGATTAGGGGAAGAGAATGCATTCCATGGCTTATCAATGCTTCAAAAATAAAGGAAGTCTCAAAATTCTTGCATCACCAGCCAAGAGCAAGACACTTAGTAACCAACAGTTCACTGATGACATTTAACTACTGTTATATATGTAACCTGAAATTTAACTATGTAAGAAATCCATATTAGTGGAAAAGCTGAAGCTTGAATGACATGATACAAACATTTTAAACCTTGAAGCATATATGTGGGGAAGGGGGGAACTGTGCTTTTTTCCCCTCAATTTTAATTATATTAGGTAGCATAGGTTACAAGGACAGGTAAGATGTTTCCGTTAGGAATATGTTTCCTAATTTGACTCTCCATGTAATTATGAAATCAATGAACTTTAAAGTAGCGAAAGAAACAACAGAGAAAATATGGAATTTCCAAACAGATGTTGTGCTCACAATTTCAGGAGTTATTATTTTCTTCTTTTATGTTTAAATTGCCTTTTAAAATAATTTGTTTTAGCAAACTTTGAAGAAAAATATTGCTGAGCATTAACAGCATTGCCCAATCTACCCCTTCTGTGAGATGCAGATGCCACTGTTCTTAAGGAGTAATTGTGAATGTAACAGTAAAAGGTTACTTAGAAGAGCATCCAAACAGAGTATCCCATCCAAACAACTGCAGGATGACTGCCAGCTCTAACAAATAACCACTGACAGCCAGAACCTGGGGTGTTTGTGGACAACACCCAGGTGTCAACAGCCTGACAGAGCTTGTCTGTCACTCCAGAAGGAGCTGATATGTTATGAAACTTGTAGCTTTAGGGGGTAATGACAATAAAGACAGTCTAGGAGGTCAGTTCCTCTGTGTTTCCCTTAGCTGTAGGCTAAGCATGGGTTTCCTGTAAGTTTTTGATCAGAACTTTATGGAGGTGTGAGGATGAACAGTGATGTAGAGGACTGGAATTAGTGATTTTATGTTTTAACACTTTGGTTGAATTTTACTATTTGAAAAACAAGAGCACAGCTGATTTCAGAAGTTTAGAGAGAAGTGAAAATACCTTTTTGCCCTGTTGCTCTTTGCCAGTGTTCTATCTTTTTTTTTTTTTTTTTTTTATTCCTGTGTGCTCTCTAGCAGCAGTGATGCACTCAGCTGGTCAGCTGTGGACTAATTATCCTCTCACATCCATGGCTGAATTGAAGCCTAAATCCACCAGCCTGGCACACCTGTACAGCTTTAAGTAATTAAAAGGGTACCTGTTCTCTGCTTTTTAATTGGCTAGTTAAAATGATCAATAAATTGGGCTGATGGTCTCTGGCTGTTGTTGTAAATGAAGAAGTTCATAAAGCTTCAGAAGAATCTTATCTACTTAGGTGGTGTGTCCCTATTCTAGGCAGAAGGAATGACATTAGAGAACTGTGGATTCTTGTTTTCAGGCCATGTGGCAAGATGATGGAGAGAGGTGAGTAGTATTTTGGGATAGATTTCAGCTGTGTTGCAAGCAGGAGAGGGGCAGTGGAAGATCACTGTGTTATTAGGTTTGTTGTAACATTCATTCAGTTAAAGAAAAACTTAAGGAGGGAGGTCCCAAATTTTTCAAAGGGCACCATGTAAGCTGTCAAACAGGGGCCATGTAAAATATAGCCACTAGTCCCTAGAGTGGTTACAGCTGAAAAGTCCTTATCTGCTGTCATTTAGCAATGTAGCCACTAGTCATACCTTAATGATACCATACATGGCTGGATGGTGTTATCAGACTTTGGCAGGATTTTAAAGTGGGTATAATTACTAATTGCTATTACTTTAATATGTTGTGTAACTTAGTATTTATTTATTTCTATTAACTTGTGTGCATTTGGGTTGTGAATATGACCTTCATTTGATCTAGTCAACTTATTCTACAGTGTCCAGAGTCAAAGCTGATTATGGGTGGCAGGATTTGACACTTATGGTATTCAGCGTGAGGCAGAATTGTCTGGTCTGAGGGACTTTTAAGATCTGTCAATGCCAAGACAGTCAGAATGTTGATGTCTAAGTATTGCTTGGGTTTTCTACACCAAGGCTTGTGCATGGCTCTGCTTGTGCTTCACAGACATGCTCTGTGTTAACATGGTGTGACTGCTGTCTCTTCTGGGACTGTCCAGAAAAGTACTGGAGGTGTTTCTTCCTAATGAGTTTATTTCAATGAGTCGGATGTTGTGTAAATGCATGTTACAGGAACATACTGTGGCTTTTGAAGTTGGAGTGATATCTGGTTCTTTTGAAGATGAAATGATAATTGATTCAATGGCTGTTTAGATGGAAAACTTTATAGTATGTGTAAGGATTGCTGATTTTTAAACCCTCAACTATAGATTCTTGATAGAAAGGTTTTTATGCCTTCTTCTTCTTATCTTGGTGTTGATGGCAAATGTATCCTAATTTCTCTTATTGTCCCTTTGTTCTAACTTGGTAAAACGTATTGCAACAATATCTTACTGACTTGAGACTTTTTTATTAGACAGTTGCTGCTGGGATCAGATTCTTCTTCATCCTTATACTCCTTTATCTATTAAAAACTAGCTGTAAAATGTTATTAAACCAGGCCCTTGATCAGAGAGGGTGTCTCAGTGGGCATTGTCTCTCAGTTACACCCACGAGACAAACATGTAGAGAACTGAAGTAATGTCCCTGTGTCACACAGCAGAGCTGTCACACATATGATAATATATGCATCCTACTGCTGATATGAGCCTGTTTTCTAAAGATCCAGAGTGTGGTCAGTACCAATACTGACAGACAAACTCCTAAGAACCACCACTGAATAGAAGCAGGCATGCTAGAAGATAGGATGGATGTGCCTCATAAACAGGTGACAAGGGCTGAAATAATCAGTCAGATTCCAAGAAAACCAAAATAATATAATGCGGTCAACTTGCTGGAAGGGGTAGCAAAGGGTGGAAGAAGCTTATGTCTAAATTTGTCAGAGGGGATCTGAAAGACTAAAATGAGCTAACATGATACCAACAAATATCCAGCAGGTTTTACAGCAAGAGGAATTTTATTCTGTCGTCCTGTGCAGAGACAGAGAAAGACAATGGGACAGGGCCAGTGGTTATCAAGAAATCTTTCTGCCTTAGCCTGTATATTATTGCACAAAAGACAATCTAGATAACTGTAAATACTGGGGCCTACATATGAGATGCATACAATTTAATCAGAATATTTTTCTTCTAGTCTTAGAAAAACACAAGTAAAACCATTTTTATGTTGAAAAATTTTGACTTATATAAATAGAAGAGATTCTTTATAATGTGTCAATGATGCCCATGCTGTAGCCATGTTTATGCCCAGGGAGAAATGTGTCAGTGCAGTACAGGTGACACAATGACAAATATCTTTTCAGCCAACAGAAGTGTGTTTGCACCAAGAATAAACTTTCTTGTCAATTTTTTTTCTTTTTCCTCCAGGAAGATAGGTCTGCAAAACAGAGTTAAACTAGACTCTGATGTCCAGATAGGGTGCTTATTAACACTGGGACATGGTAGGAGGTCCCTCTCATCTGAACTCTACCCTTTGTTGCAACTATGGCCTTGGAGTAAAACTGTTACTTGGTGGGGACTTTGAAGTAGAAAGTGTTTTGGGTGATGTGGTGCAAGCGAAGAGCCTTGGTTTGCTTCAAAGTACATGGCTTCCAGACCACAGCACCACAAAAGGCATTGCTGTGCCACAAAAATGTGGAAAGGACTGCAATAAGGCTTTCTGGGTCAGTTCATATCAAAAGGATGTGTTTTGACAGTGAAAATTGATGCCTGTTTAGACTGAAATAACAAAATAATTTTTCTCTAATTTAAGGATCTCTAGATTATTTTGTTTCATGTAAAATGAAATCAAAACAAGAACCCCTCCCACCATTTAAATTTTCTTCAGTACAATTAGGTGGTGGTTTTATTTGTCAGAAGCATTGCTTTCAGCCTATTGGAATACAGCGACTTGTTCTCAATACTTCAGTAAGATAGACAGGTAGCTATACAGTAATTAACAGTTTTTTAAACAGTTGTCAAAACAAGTAGCATAGAAGACATTCATCTATGTGGTTTTGGTACTAACAGCTTATTGAGAAGCCCTTTTAATGGGTTTTGAGAATTGTTGAGGGAAATGAACTTCATTTGGAATTATATAGGTATTATCAGAAACAAACTTTTAACACATTTGACACTGAAGTATTTGTGTAAGCTTACTTTATGTAAGTATTTGTGTTTTGATCCATCCTCTTCCAGAGGAAAGAAGCATCTGCCCCTCCCTTCTGGCCTGAAGACATCTGCCTATATGGCACATTGTCTATGCTTTCCCAAGCAGGAGCTTGAATTAAGCTGATGGGAAGCTTTTGCTGCTCAAGCTGTACCAACTTTCTTGGTTTCAGAGTGCTGTAGTCTCAGTGTCCAGTTAAATTTTACACAAGGATGCATTCACGAAGAAACTAGGAAGTTTTGTGAAAACCACTGTTTTTAATTTAAGCATACCAGGCATTATTCTTCCTCCTTTGGAATTGCTTTAAACAGAAACCTCTTCTCAGATTTACTATAATTACTCTTCTTTTACAGCCTGTACATGAAAATCCCTTTAAAATGTGTATATTTCTTATACATAATTGAAAAATAGCCTTAAAAATGAAAAGATGGAGTACCTTTGCAAAATACCTACTTTAAATTACTTTTAAAGCAACTTGTAGATACTGCATGCAGGCATTATTCTTATCTTTCATTATATATTAGCCTGTCACTTTTACTATAAATGGCACAATAAATAATGTGCTTATGATAATTTACAAACATATTTTCCTTTCTCTGAAATGGCTTAAATAATTCTATAAAATTACTATTATATAAATATTTTTAAAGCTGCCTGAAGATAAGTTATCTACGTTTTACAGATCAGATGGTTAAAAAAGAATGCTTGTTTATGGTGTTGGGAAGTGTGAGAAAGTTTGAGGTTTCAATTTAAATTTGGATTCTATTTTCTTCAGTTATTGAAATCATTCTGTTTTCCCAACAAGTGTGTTTTGATCTTAAATTTTCCTTGGATGTTATTGAGCTGGAGGTGGGGCAAAGGGCAGGAGTGGGTAATGGCTTAAAAATGGTTTAAGCAAATTAAGTTAGGTTGGTCTAGAAAAATAGTTGTTATAAGTCTTGGTGACTTCTCATTAGATGTGTTTGTGGAAATTACTTGGTGGCTACTAATGGAAGAGTATTTTGTAGATATATAGAACTTTTATTTTTAATGATGTCAGCTGCAGGAAAACTTTACGAAGTCTGAATTAGGAGTGCTTGAAGACACAAGTATTTCACATGTGCTGCAGCTTGTAGTTGTAATACAGTGTTGATAAATGGTAGACTAATTTTCATTGATAAAATAAAATAAACTGTGTTTTCAGAGTTCTCAGTCTTCACTGAGACTCAGAATATCATTTACAGTTTCCCTGTTGAAGTCCTGGTTCTGAGCATCAGATTGAAGTGCCTAATTTGTTGCATGAACTAGTTTTACTGTTTATAATTTGTTTTAATAAAACAGCTTTAAACATCATAATACAGGGTACAGTATCAGGATTAGTTACCCTTTGTAATGTAGAATCATGCCGCCAGTTCTAATCTATCACCTGCTACATTTTATGGACTACCTAAGAGAAGAAACAGCAGTAGTGTGTTGGGCTTTTTTTTTTTTTAAGGGTAGTTTGCAACTCTTTTTATTGATGTAATTAAGTCAAGTGAAGAGTTGTGGAAAGACTATTCCAGATAAGGGCTGCAGAAGGACATGAATGAAGATTTTTTTTTTTCCAGAGAGGGATGGGGGTGATGTAGCTAAGGGATTAAGCACAGAGGTTTGTCCTTGCAGACAAATTTATTCAAGCTTTAAACCTGTGAGCAAACTGATTTCAACTTATGAGGGCAGTGGAGCTGTTTGAAAGAGGGACTTGATGTAGTCCTTTAGCCCATGGGTTTCTGAAGTCGGAGCAGCACACTGGAATAGAGAAAACAACAGAGAAGGCTATTTCAGCACTCTGGAAAACTTGAAGTGAAAACATCCACATGAGTCCTTCTGCAGAAGGGAAGTAATGGCAGAGGCTTGTACAGGTGATGTTAATACACAGAGAACACATTAAGTTTCTAAGCAAAAAATGAGCTCTTTCTTTTTAGGCAGAACAGATGTTTTAATGCTTTTCATTATGTGAATGAAGTCCAGCATTGTGTATGAATAATATGCAATATTATTCAGGCAGGACTAATATGCCAACAAACAACTTCTTTCCTTGTTTGGGCACTGGAAACTTTGGATGCAAAAATATTTTTTCTGGCTGCTGAAAGATGTTTACTATTCACATTTTAGTTATTTTGTGGTTAATATTATTGATGTCATCTTAGTTTAATTACAAACTATGTAAAAAAAGTTTAAGAATTTTTAAGAAATCTCATTATGAAAACTGGATAACTTTCTTCCTAAATTTGGGGGGCGGGGGGAAAGATTGAGATCCTTTTACAGTTAAGGAACAAAAAGAATTAGAGATGTGGTTTTGATCAAAATTATTACTTTGTCAGATACTCTTCTACTTGCTATTATTTATCCCAGTACATTTTGCTGTGGTCAAGAGATGTGTTTTCTACCTCTGTGTGTTCTTTATCATATCATCCCTTCATTTTTTGAATGGGTTTGGAGAGGAACAAGGAAGATGTGTGAGGGTGCCAGGAAGGGAAACAATTACAGGAGGAGGAAATGGGGTTGTTTTACCAGTCTACAGGCAGTTAAAATGTTATTTGTTCTACTGTGAAGCAATTAATGGCTAAGACTGCAGGAAATATTTAACTGAGTATTGATTTAAAACAAAACTGGTGCTCACTTAAGTAGTTGCATTCTGTTGAACTGCCCTTATCTTGGGTTTAATATCGACTTTCAGACAACAGTGTTAATCTGTCTGTGACCTTTGTCTTTTTTTAACCTCTTGGAGGATCAAGATAGGAATCTTTTGGAGGATCAAAACTAGCAGTGTTGGAAAGATGCTAGCATAAGGTTATAGGTATGAATTATGATAATTCTGATTAATTATATAATTGTAATGCTGTTTCATCATAAGCATTAAACTGGTATCTGTATTACTTTCAAATTTCAGTTGAAAGTCCTTTCTAGTGTTTATGTATTTAGATGTTAAGATGTATGGGGATGTTCTTGACGATTTGCTCAGTGTCCAGATGAACTAGGATGTTGTCTAGGAACAAGGAGTGATAACACTACTGAGGCACGTATGTGCATTCCTTTAAGTTTTATTTCTCTCAGCTCTTGTTTGAGGGTTTATCCATAGAGATGTGGTGACCATTATTGTAGGGCAAACAGCAGAATAAGAGGCGACTGACATTACAACACCCTTATCTGAATCAAGAGAAGGTTACGATTACCTCTGACTATTCTTGTGCAAAATACCTACTGTCATACCTGTAATGGTGAAACCAGGGAAGCTTCATATGGGCAGAACAGTTTAAAGCAGTGCTGCCAAAGTACTGAAAACTCCCCTCTGCTATTCAGTGAGTGAGAAATTATGCGATTAGTAGGGACATGCACTGGTAGATCAGGAGAGAGTATCCTGTTTTCATATCTCTTACTAGACTTTGATTTATTTTTCCCCCCCCTGCTTCAGATACTGAGGTGTAAGGGGAAGGAAACCTGGAATGGGAGTCCCAGTGGAGAAGTTCTGTTGATGTTTCCCATTCATCCAGTCCTATGGAAGCATCTGCCTTAGAATGAAGGACTTCTATTTGCTTCTTTGGCACAAAGACCGGCTTCCTGACAAACATCTCTT
>NW_010251917.1:17656-91065 GCF_000690775.1 Eurypyga helias | reverse complement strand
TGCTCGCCCGCGGAGCCGGCTTGCTCACCCGCGGAGCCAGCGCCGCGGACCCGACCGGGCGGTGCAGGTCCGTGCGCCTTGGCGTGTCGGTCACCAGCCCAAGGCTTCGCTTAAGGCTTCCCCTTCTTTCTCACGGAACGTGGCTGAAAGACACGCATCTCCCCTGCACGTTGGGTCTGGGTTGAGAAGACAGACTGCGATTCACATGATTATTTTTGGGTGCCTACCTGTTGCTTTGAAGTAGCCTATTTCCCCTTTACCTCTGATTCCTACCGGGAATTGTTTGTTGCGTTGTTTTCAGTGGCACTGCACAGCATGTCACAGTACATACCCTGCACAAGGTGTGAAACATGAAGCATCTGCTTAACATGCAGCATCTGCCTTCTCTGAACCAGAAGGTTAATTTATACCGCTGTTTACAGAAGGGTCAGTGCTTAAAGTCGATGGAGATCAGTAAGGGCTCGGTTGAGAACCTTGTCTCTCCCCTTTTCCCTCCTTCCTTTTTTAATTTAAGGTCACAGTCCTAAGTTCATTGAAGAGTTGAGTCTTTATAGGAGTTGATCTTCTGCTGTTGGATGGTACCAATTCTATAGCAGAGCCAGGCTGAGTGAGATTCCCTTTACCATGTAAGCTACCAGCTATAAATCTATCAAAAATGGAGTGAAGTGAACCCTAAAAAAGGAGCCCTCTTACTCCCTCTTCCCATTCTCCAGCTATTGCAGAATACATTTTCGGTGACTTAAGCATGAAGAGGAAGATGGCCCACCCTTCCTTAAAAGATGCATCTCAAGGTTAATGACTTCTTAGATGCTTACAGTAAGGTGTTCTACAGTACAGTCTACCATAGCTTAAAAAGAAAAGTCTTGTGCTCTGTTCTCAAGAGTTAGAGCGGGGCTGGGTAGTTTCATGGGTAGCTGGTGTCCATCATTGCTCACTTGTGGCAGATTCTGTAATATCATTCTAAACTACTAATTGCTTCTATTGTTGTGTTTTTAATTAAACTTAATAGACACACAGTAAAATTTGATGCTGTGGTAGGGAGCAGCTGCCTTGCCTTAGTTTTTACATCATCTTTGCCTTAATAAAAAAGTGGGCAGGGTGAGTTTTGGATGTCTGGTCTAAAACTTGTAAACAGATTAATTTGTATACTTGACTTCCTCCTTGTTTAACAGTGTGGGGATAGTTGGTGGCCTGTTTATTTGTTTATTTTTCATTCCCTCTAGCACTTTAGAATAGAGAATCCCAATAACGTGCTAGTATATTATCACAGCAGAAGGTTTTTTTAAAAAATAATCTAAGCTCTGGCTGCATCCTGTCCTTGGAGAACCCCACTCCTGAGAACCACTCCTGACTTTTGTTCTTTTCAAGAGGAAACTTCGGACAGTATTGCAACAATGGGGTAGCTTTTATAATCAGTTTATGTCCAACTTCATTTAAAATACTTGAGTATAAAACCTATTTTGTAAGTTTTCTTTATACTGAAATGAAGACATTTCTACATACTAAAATGTTGAATGATGAGACCAAATAAATTAACTCCTCTCACTTACTGTTGACTCAGAGGAGCAAAGCTAAGCCATTGCTAAGTAGTCTTGAAAGTCCTATCTTTGTGTGTTAAAAAAAACCCCAAACCACAAAAAATCAAATAACACCCCCCACCCCAGCAAAAAACCCACAAACAAACAACTCACTGGTTGCATTTTATTTCACATCATTGTCTTTTACATCAGTGTGCACTTTGATTTTATTGCTATAAAACACATATGCACCCATCTGAAAGTTCATCTAACTTGCTGTGTTTCCTGTAAAAATGACAGCTTGTGTCCTTTTATGGATGCATATTTCCTTTTTGCCTGTAGCTGCTGTTAACTAACTTAAAACATGTTGAATTCAATTAGTGAAAGGTTTGATAATCAGCCACAGGTTAGTCATATTTTCTGAGATTTGTAAAGCTGCCTTTGCTTCTGGCTACCTGGTGACTTCTGAAATGGTCCTGTTGCACTGCAACTACAAATTGTATTTATTTTGGTTATAATTCAGGAATCATTATACACTAGTGACATGGTCTTCTCTTTTTTTTTCTCCTTTTTTTTTCTTAAACTCCTTACAAAACATTTCTGTGGCAGGATGACACATGTGTATGTATATTTTATGTTTACATTTTTATTTATTTAGAAGTTACCTACTAAATAATTCTTGGTTAGTATTAATTGTTCATTTGCTGGACTGATTTCAATTTTGTCTGTGTGCTGCTTTTTTTTTTTTTCCGGAAGAAAGGAATTATAGGATATACTTATTTTTAGTGTTCTTTGTTAATTCTTGGACTACATTCTTGGGCTAGGTCTCGAAGCTTGGAGAGTGGTGCAGGTAGTTAATCTCACTTTTTTCAATAAGACATTGTTACAACATGAACTGTTGTAAAAGGCGTGCTTTTTTGAACTTTAATTTCCTATTCTGTGTTGGTAGAAGTCCTGTAATAAAGAGTACAGTGGGCTAATTGTTTAAAGAGTACAGTGGGCTAATTGTTGATACACAAATGAAAGAATTTCAGAAATTAGTGACTATTAGGGCAGTGCTCACCAGTGCACCTGTATTTTGTTGTTCAATGTTTGCAACAGAGGGTTTTTGCTGACCAGCTGACTTTACATTTTAATAAAATCGGCAACATCTACAAAAGCATGGCAGAGACTTGGAACTTATTTTGTGCCCTTTTATATTTTATTAAATATACTACATTAGAGCTATTTTCTCATTCTGACCTTTCAATCAGTTATTTGGCATCTGGTATGTGCTGATGCCTCACCGTGGTTCCTTATGAGAGGAACAGACTGAGAAGAAAAAAGAAAAAGTAGCAGGAATAGAGTATGATTTATGTCTTGGGGAGAAAAAATAGAGAAAAAAGAGACGTGAAAAGGAGTGAAGTTTCAGAATTTTAAATAAATAGATGTAGAATTAATGATGCCTTCCCATGTGACCAGTTTCAGTGCACACAGGGATCTACCTTCAATGCAAGTGGAGATGGGTTGACCTGGGCAATAAGTAGTTCAAGAACTTTACATCAGTAGCTTTTTGTCTTTGTTATTAAGTTTGATAAAACAAAACTCTAATTATCAAATAAGGGAGTTATGTATTGTGCGTGCTATTTTGAATAAGAGCATAAGGCCCACCTCTTAGTTCACAGGAAGAGGAGAAAGGAGGAAAAAAAGGCACCACAAAGGAAGAAGGAGATAATATACTGTAGAATAGTTAAAAGGGAGGGAAAAAAACCCAAAATCTTCTCTTTTGGATTTTGTCTCATTCTAATAGCTTTTTACTTTTAGTTTACACAATGAAAGGCATCTTACTGTCTTTTCTGCTGGCTGTGCTGTAGAGGTTGTTACCAGTCCATGCAGAAGGATAGTAACTTCTAAAAACACTACAGCAAGTCTTCAGGAGTAATTTTAGCTCCACCAAGGTAACATCAAAGTAGTACTTACTTGAATTTGCAGCTTTTGAAATAAATCATAATACATGGGTGAGAATACTTTTTTATATACTAAATATTCTTCTTATTCTGGTAAAGTGTTTTTGTGTTCTACATTAACTACTTCAACCTGTAAATTTAAAATGTATTTTGCATTAAGACTTGTCCAGATTATGAAGGTTAGACAAAATGTATTTAACATTAAATACATGACCACATTTCTCATAAGATTAAACATATGTAAAAGTGGAATGTTTGTACAGTTTATATATTTGCTGTTAGGATAAATTTTCAATTATTTCCCTCACTTGAATTAGGAAGTCTCGGATCACTGTGATAGCTTCTGTGTGGATGGTATTATAAAACCAAGTAATCAAAAGAAAGAAGAGTATTCTTTGTGTGGAGGCAGCCGTTTGCCTTAGTAGCTCAGCTTTATGACGGTACTTGCTGGGGTTTGCAGTAGTGTTCCTATGAAATATGATGCAGTTTTGATGGGTAGGTGCAAGCAGCAGAATTGTGGCTCTGCATTTTCAGGTTCACACTGGCTATAAAACATCTGAGCTACTTATACAGATGCGTCAGTATTACACATTGTGCTTGCATCATTTCAGATACGCTATTTCTGGGAAGATGGTCATATTATCTGTACTTTAGAAAGAAGGGGGTGTACATATGCTATGAATTTGTGTATAAAAATGTATTTTCAATATATTCAGTTTCTTTTTTTTAGTAGATATGTTACAAAATAATGTTTTATATTCCACATCCTTATTGCATTTTTACCATAAAGTGTCATACAAAAATCTTCTTCAGAATTCCTAGTTTGCAGAGATAGTTCTGTCCTTGAGAAGATGGGAGATAGTGATGGCAGACATTAGCCATATCGTTGAGTGCAGTTGTTGAAACTTCATGTACACTAGTGATAAAGACTATTAAAAATCCTCAATTGCATAATGTAGTTTATAACTTATTTTAGAGTTCTAAATTAGGAAAAACTTACAGGAATATATTGAAAGTAAAACTTTTTTTTTCCCTCCCTAAATTATTATTTTAGAGACATATTACTATATATCTCCTTTGGTTGGTGCCTTTTTTTTGGCTCTGACTCCGATGGGGATTGTCATAGCTGCCAAACACCCAGCTACCAGAACCGTTCTCCATTCAGGATGGGAGCCTGTTATAACTGCCATGGTTATAAGCAGGTAAGTCCATTTGTCTTGCTCTGTCTCAATAGTGACCCTTTGTCTCTATATATCTTATTTAACACCTGATTGTACTTAAAAGAAACATCCATGGAGCCCCTAGAATGTGGAGTGTGAATAAACTTTAATCTTCCCCAAACGGGGAAGTTACGAAGCTAAGTGACGGGGGAATGAGTGGGGGAGGCAGCAGTAGCCTGTGGCAAGGACTGAGCAGGAGTGGGCCGTATCGGATGGCAGGAATGGTCAGCTGTTCATCTCCTGCTGTTAGCAGTCAAAATTGCTCACAAATCAAAGAGATTATCTGGTCAAATGGAAACCATGAATCTGAGAAGTGGAGTGATTGGCTGGAATTCTATGGTTGTGTTACACAATAAGTCAATTTTGATGTGTAAGTGACAATAGTGATGTTAGTCTGCAGCTGAGAACGAGATAATGGCAGGGGGGAGATGAATTGGGAGGAAAATTTTGGCTTGAAGATGTTCTAAGACAGATTGCTTAAAAAGTTTTGAAGTACTAATTAATGGAACTGCTTGCCTTATTCTAAATATTGTACTTCCTTTTTCAGTATTGGTGGCCTTATTCTGGACACAACTGTATCTGATCCTAACTTAGTTGGAATTGTTGTTTATACCCCAGTAATTAATGGTAAGACTCTGACAGGATTATATGTCAATTGATATACCTTGGTTTGAGAAAAGTCTGTCACAGTTAATTTCTCTTATCCTAATTAGTATCTGGTATTAATTTCAAGTTTTGATTTGGATGTCAACAGGTTTTTTTATTTGAATACCTAAGGAGACCTTCCTGATCTTATTTACCACACCATTAAAACATGGTAGAGAATGTGAGAAGTAGGAACCTAAAGTATGCATCAAGAAACTGAAAGTGTAAATATTGAAGTAGTATACTCAATTATTAAATGATAAAATATTATATGGAAATGGTTAAAAATGAGGAAAATGTAATTAAAATTTTATTTCAAGGAAATTTTCTTCTGAACATCCAAGGACAAACTTTCAAAACAGTAATTTAATATTTACATGTAATGTACATAGAATAAGAATTAGCAGGGATGATACAGGCAAGTAAATAGATTTCTCAAGAAAAATTTGTGTTGTTTCCCATGCTTGGTATGCACTTTCCAGGTATGTAAGAATGCATTTGTCAAAATTTGGTCCTTAAGTAAAGTGTTCTACCTTCTAATGGTAACAACAGGGCAGATTTTATAAGAATAGATAGTGTCTTCTTAGACTGATGCAGTTTGGAAATGCCTTTTTTTTCCCCTACACTATCACTGGGTTGATACGTATTTTGTTTACAATAATTATAATGACTAGACCTATTCCCACTGTGTTGCTTCTTAGTTGTTATTTTCCCCTTTTATATTTCTCCATTTGATTTCTTACATTATTTTGCACTTTTGTATATGGTTGATTTTTAAACCGTATCTCCAGTAACCAAGATGATTCTGACTTTTAATTTTTGGCTTGCAAAATGTTTTTGACTTAACTTGGCCTTTACTAAGTCCATATGGGTATAGTTTCTTCTGTTTTCTAAGCTATCAACTAAATTAATTATGACCACTTGTTTTCCATCTTGATAATAGAATGCTAATATAGACACTGAGTTTTATGTTTGGACCACGTTGCCCTGATATAATTAATTTTCCAGAGGTTGCTGATGCAAAGGTGGCATGGGATAGCAACAAAACATTTTACTAAGCTTTAGTACACTCGAGAGTTAGTGCATTTATTGCTGCAACCTTTAGGCAAGCTGTTCAGTCAGAGGAAGAGGTTGTATTGTTTTGACAGAAGCATGTTCTTGGCAAATTCATGTTAGCTCTTGGTTTACAACTTTCATATATTCTAGATGATTATAAATTCTCTTTTTAATAATTTGTTCTAATGCTTATGTAGAAATATAAATTTGACTGATATATAGATTCCCCAGACCATCCTTTTTGGCCCTTTTAAAAGGTATATTTTGTTTTCCCCATTACAGCCTTCTGGTATTCTCTAACTTCCAAGGTAATCAGTTTGCAAAAATCATCACTGATAATTCATGGGGTTTTCACTTAGGTCTCTAAGCATGCACTAAATTTAACTTACCCTTAGGCCCTACAGACTTAATACATATCAATTTGTGATCAGATACTACCATTTTTATGAAGGCAGTAGTAGACAAAAGGAACTGAGTATTTCAATCTTCCGTAGAGTATGTTGCTTGTTCTCCTTTCCCATTGAAGTCCTATATTTCCTTTCTTTTTATGATTAATATGAAGCATTTTGTGTAGCCACTTGTGTTCCTTGCTAACAGTAAATTAATTTTCACACTTCAGCCTTTATACTTCCTTGCCTGTGCCTTGCCTTTATATTAGTTCGTAATTGCAAGTACTTGCATTGACCTTTTGGGTGGATCGTTCAATAATTAGGCAGGTGGAAGAGAGGGAAAGCTGGGGCTATTGGAGCGGGCAGGGAAAGAAAGAGTCCTTCCAGGAGGCAGGGACAGCAAGAGGCATGCTTGTAGCTGTGGCAGTCCCACCGTAGTCCTGTGGTGATGATTCCTGTGACGATCGTACCACCTATGTTCAAAATGTAGCTTTTCACGAGAAGTTTTGTATTTCCACACTGTTCTCAGCCTTTGTCATCTGACCCCTGCGCTACTATGCAGTGCCTGAGCGTGTGCTTTTCCAAGCCACACCAGGTGCCTTACTCTTGTTCATCTGGATTTTTCGTGCTTAGCTCTTCCTTTTCTTGTTATGCATAAAGCAGTCACTTCCCAGCTCTCAAAGTTTAAACTTCTTCAGTGGCTAGTAATGGACCATCAGTGAGTTGTTTATAGTCCTGTGTCCGTATTTTCAGGACCATTGCTGTGGTCCCAAACTTAAATTCTGCATTGTAGTAAGAGGAACCTCATACCAAGCTCCGTTTTGGAACTCGTAACAAGCTCACAACAAGCCAAAGAGGACAAGACTGGTGTCTTGCAACGGTAGCATAAGGTAAAGTTAGCCTAAGGCCCGTGGCCTGGTACCACCAACAGCGATAGGGCTTTTGCAGTGCCACTGGGCAACTACAGAAGCACTCAGGAATTCCGTTTTCCCTCATCCACAGAAGAGCAGAGGGGAGTGATCTTTAAGTGTTGTATGTGCATGTTCTCACCCCCTCAACCAGCAACTACAGAAGCACTCAGGAATTCTGGTTTTCCCTCATCTGCAGAAGAGCAGAGGGGAGTGATCTGTAAGTGTTGTATGTGCATGTGCTCACCCCCTCAACCGTCAGAATACTACAGATAGAGGCATTTCTATTAGAAAATACAGAGAAAATATGTTCTGTGCAGAGGATGCAGTGTGCTGCTTTATGGTACACCTCCAGAAAAAGGAAATTGTAGGTAGGTGATTTTTTTGGGTTGCTATTAGATCAGTGTCTCCTGGGTTTCATAATTCTACTGGCACCTTTTGATATTGCTGGTCAGGAAAGCATAGTAAACTGGAGTTTAGGAAATCTTTCAGTTAAAAAAGCACATCTGTGGTCACTCATTTACTAACATGCAAGGTGTGCTAGACCACTTAACAGGTAGCTTTTTAAATATTACTGCTGCAGAAACCTTTCTCCACCAGTGCTTTCCTGGCCTTGGAATTCTCATTTTAAGCCTAAGTCGCGAAGGGAGCTGAGGGTTTTCCCCTCAAAACAATTTTCAGATGCCTTTTTCTTTCTTTTGCCTTGAAGTTTGCTGTTCCGATGATACAGGAAACCTGAAAGAAATATTGTAACCCATTGGGATTATGTTCAGCCAAAATTTGAGGAGTGTAAATTTGTCCAGGATTTCAAGCTGTCACTGTTTTTTCTTTTTCAGTGCCAGTTGCAATATCTCGAAATCCTGAACGATATGCACTGCAAAGTTATCAGGTGTTAGGCTTCCTGTGTGCCCCATCAAATAGCTTTCAACCTGGTCCTGTCCGGGTAGTTTGCATAGTCTTAGATACGAGAAAAGTTACTTTCATTGCATAGGTTACAGTGCAGAGCCATAAATCTTTTGCTTTAAGAAACATTGGTCTGGAATTTGGGCAAACTCAAAGGTTCCTGTCCCTATTAACAATAACTGCAAATATTTGCCAAGAATGTTAAAATAGTTCTTAAGCAGACAGGCAGTTAACAGTCAGCTTTACTGCTAGTGGCCAGAAGTAGTTCACAACTGCTTTCCCATTTTTACCCTCTTAAACCCTTTTCTTGAGACGAATAATTATTTTTAATTCTATGGTTGGTTGGGTTAATTTGTAACTCTGCTTTTGAAAAATAAAGTGTTTTGTGGTTTCGGTCATTGTGGTACTTACAAACTACTGGAGATGTAGATGTCTGTGTTTGATGTACTGAAGTTCTGCATAAAATAACTAAGCCCAAGCGTGCGGTGGCCGTGGGTGCGTCAGCCAGGATACTCAAGTCGATCTCGGCTTTCTAATGGATGAGATGGTTAAAATTTGAAAATCCTCTTACAGCATCACAGCCTGTTGAATTTGGCTCAGGAACTGCAATTTACAAGTAACTGACTTCCTTTTGTGCAGAAAAAAGATAATGCCTTAAATAATTATATGCTTCTGAATATCCGGCTGAAATGAACTGAGGTGCAGTTACCAGATAGAGCAACTATCCTCTCCATTTTTGTTGTATGCTTAAACAAAACATTGTGAGATATCTTCTGAGTATTTGCATTTCAGGAGTTACTGCATAATGACAAACATGCTGGTAAACCATACCCCATTGTTATGCAATTAGTAGAATGGAAGTTCTGCAAATTAATTCTGAAAACATCTGGAAAGCAGAAATGCTTTGCAGGCTTTACGTAGAAAAAATTGCCCTCACTGAGGTTTGAAGCACCACAGTACCCTTTAAGGGTAGCATAAAACTGCTGTGGTGTTTCTTACTCTTTAGCTGTACATATTGTAAGATTATTTGATATCTGGAGGGAATAAATGTAGATCAAGGAATATGAGAAACCTATATGAGAAAATCTAACACAAAACTCACTGAACGTCTGTTGTCTGGGAGATGAAAGTTAAGTTTATGTAGTGTATTCCCCAAACTATACCTTTTTTATCTATTAGTAGGATAAATTGAATGACAAACTTCCAGTTTTTTCAGAGTGCTTTTGCTGCTAATTGTGTGCTTTGGAGAATATGAAAAAAAAAATACCCAGAAACCATTCCACCTCAAAAAAGAAAATGCATTTTTTAATAACTTTGCATATTTTAATCTCTCATAGCACAGTTTTACTCTCAGCTTTTACACAATAGAGAAGTGCTTTGATTAGAGGATAACCATTGTCCCAGCCAGCTGAGGATCCAAAATTTGCCTCTGTAAATTACAGGGGAAAGCAGTAGTGTACTGTATGGTAGTAGAGCATTTTGGCTGGGTAGCAAATTAATTTTTCTGCATCCTGAATTGGAAAAAATGTGATAGTGTCAGAATGCATCTATACTGCATGAGAACTTTATAATTCAGTCTTTATTCTCACATGAAAAAGGAGGAGGGTTTTGGTTTTACCTCTTTTTGATTGATGCATTATTTGGTGACAGTTTTACCTCTTTTTGGTTGCTAGTCTTTACATGTAAATCTGTGTATTCTATGTTACTGTGTTCTTTCTTTTACGTCTTGTAAATTTGTTGCAAGATTTCAGTAATTATTAGTTTTCATGTCAAAGTTATATCCAGAATGTTTTCCTTTTTCCACAATCATGGAACAATTTGTAATTAGGCATAAGAGAGTAATTATTTATAAGCCAAATGAAACACAAAATACTCTGCTTTAAAAGTACCTAGTTAAGCTAGGCTTCTGTTCTAAGCATTTCACTTGCATAAAACATGATTTTTTGAAGTTAATGATAGAGAGACTAGGGCAAAAATTGATGTTGAATTTTCTGAAAGGTAATCCAATTATTCAAAATCTAGAGGTTGTGGTCACTATTGTAACTGAGATTCTTTCTGTCCTTTTCATTTCATTTTTGCAATGCAAATACCATCAAAGAGCAAGTTGAACTCCAAAAGACTAATTGGTACCACTGATTATTTTGAAGTATAGATTGTATGCAGGGATGCACAAAAGTGTAAATGTTCTTGCCTCCTGCCTGCGATCGATTTACAAGAAAAATCAATTTGGGAATTGTGTTGGCCTAATTCTTCCCTTATGTGGGTATTAACTGATTTTTGTCCCTTTGTGCAAGCTATATAGTAGGTGATTGAGAACAACATGGTTTTCTGTCGCTGGTTAACCTCTCTCTGTAGAACTGGATTGCTAAAAGTCTTTAACCTCAGTGGGTTGCTATGTGTATGGTTCACCATTCCTACACAATTATTTGTGTGCCCCATTGTGCTGGTCTTAGTCAGGACAGAGTTAATTTTCTTCACAGTGGCTGGTATGAAGATATATTTTTGGATTTGCCTGGAGAATAGTACTGATAGTGTCCTTTTTTTTTTTTAAGTTGGTGCTAGGGAGTGCTTGCACCAAATTCAAGGTCTTTTTCAGCTTTTTATATATAAGAAAAGGCCAAAAATAAGAAAGAAAGGAAGAATGAAATGGGGACCTTCAGGAGACGAAGTGACTATACATAAGGTAGTTGAATACTGTTTTGGAATATCGCTCTTACCTGTCATGTAGTTCTCCCCTGGTGCTAAACAAGTAGCTTAAACCACATTTTTTATTAATTAGTAATAACTTAATTCTTCTCTTTTTCTGGAATACCTCATTAGAAATACCTGATCTGACCCACAGAAATACTAAACATTTATTGGTACAAATGCAATAATTGAGAAGTCTGCTTTAAATAGTAAAACATTTTGGAAAAAAAAAAAAAAGAAAACAAATATTTTACATTGGATATCCAAAACTGAAAAATGCTTTTTGCAGAGAGAACAAAAATGTTACTTCACAGGCATGTTTCAAAAATAAATGCATTACTGTTTGTAAAGCACTCAGATTTATGATGACAAGCACCACTGGAAAGCAGAAAGGAAACTAGTCTCTATTCAGTCCAAGCTTTGAATAGTGCGTATTAAATAAGAGTAGTGGGCATTTGTTATCTACAAAGGATAAAGCAAATTATCAAAGTGATGTTTGGTTAGGCAATACTTTGTGGCATTGGACTAGAGGTCTGAGAGGAAGAACACTAGTCGTATTATTCAACTGCATAGTAATTTATACCAATTCCACCTGTGGAGCATTTATAGATAGGTTAGGGGGCTGCATCTACTATGGACTTTGGCTTTAGAACACCTTAATTCTGGGTGCCTGGTCTTCTGCAGATAAACTAAAACCCTGAACAAGGGGCTCACAATAGTGTCTGAAAGACAGTGAGCAACCTTGGGAAATCACAGGAAGACAAGTACCTTGTCTGCTCAAGATTCAGTATTGAGAGTGCTTTCCTAAGGTTAGGCAGGTACATCTGTTCTTCAGAAGCAGTAAGCACTGCTTGGTCTGCTCACTTGAAACAGCTGAGACAGAGCTGGGAGGAAGAGGTAGCTTTATTTACTTTTTAAAATAAATGCACAGGATTATTTATGTTGGAAGAGACCTTTTGAGATCTAGTCCAACTGCCTGCTCGAGCAGGGTCCACTAGAGCCTGTTCCAGTGTTTGACCACCCTTACCATAAAAAAGTGGGGTTTTTTGTATTCAGATGGAATATCTTGTGTTTCAATTTTTTTCTCATTGCCTTTTGTCCAGTCAGTGGGTACTAAAGAGAAGAGCCCGTATCCCTTGTCTTCATCCCTCCCCTCAGATATTTATATACATTGATAGATCTCCCTGAGCCTTCTCTTCCCCAGGCTGAACAGTCACAGCACTCTGGCTCTCCTCATATGAAAGATGCTACAGTCCCTGTGGCCCTGTGCTGGCTCACTCCAGTAAGTCCATTTCTTGTACTGGGGAGCTCAGAGATGGACTTGGTACTCCAGAAGTGGCCTCACCAGTGCAGAGTACAGAGGAAGGATCACCTCTCTTGGCCTGTTGGTGATGCTTTTCCTAACGTAGCCCATGGCCGCCTTTGCCATGAAGGTGGATTGCAGGGTCATGGTCAACTTGTCATTCAGGACCCTCAGGTCCTTCTCTACAGAGTTGCTTTCTGGATGGTTGATTCCCAGCCTGTACTGGTGCATGGGGTTGTTCCTGACCAGATGCAGGACTTTTGAGTTTCTTCTTGTTGAACTTAATGAGATTCCTCTCAACCCAATTTTCTGGACTATGTAGTACCCTCTGAATTGCAATACAACCCGCTGGTTTACCAGCCACTCCTCCCAGTTTTCCCTGGAAAAAAAATGTTAGCCTGTTTATCAAAACAGGTAGTATAAAAACTGAGGAAAAAAACACCCTAGTGTGTTACCCAGAGCATTGGATGGTCTCAGAACAGTCTGCATCAGAAACACCCAGCCAGCTTCCCTTAACTTCTGGTTTTTTACCTGTAATGAGAGTTATGAGACACAGATTTGCTTAAAAATATTCTTTAAGATGCACTGATGTAAAGTACTTTTAATGTGTTTTTCAGAATAATGTTGTTATTTCTATTATTAGAAAAAAGTCCTTTTTCCAGATAATGATTAATAGAATCACGCCTGTAGGTCTATTTGAAAATGCATGACATGGTTTTGGCTCTAGTTTGAATATGGTTTTCCGTGCTTGTTAGACAAAAAAGAGCTGTGATAACAATTTTCAGAAGTATTTATTCTTGCTTAGCCCTTAACTGGCTTGATAAAATGATGAAGTTTTCAATTTTCTTTTAATGTTGTAAGTCAGCATGACATCCTTCACACTTTAACAGGCAACGTCTCTTCTGCTTATTGAGAAAGCAGCACTCTCATTGAAGTTAAGCACATCTGCTGTTCTGAGAGAAATGCAGTAACAGTTGCAGGATTTTACTTTAGAAATAAATTATTTTCCTCTGTGTTGTTCTCATGAGAATGAAAGGAAGGTAACGAAGTTAGTCTTTATTAAAAGTATTTGCTATGATGACTGCAATACTGTTTTCCAGGAAAAAAACCCGTGACTTTAATATTCATGGGAACAGTCCTCATATATGTCTACAGAGATTTTTCATAACATGAGCAGCAGCTGAGCACACGACCATTTTATGCATTCAGAAGATGCTGAGAAGCTGTCAATTTTGTGTATTGACATCTTCTCAACCTACACAGTTTTATCTGTTTTCTGCTTCTTGCAGACATCTGATTAATCTGATACTGCTGAGATAACTTCACATGCACATTAACTGCTGTTACAAAACATACTGAATGTCTCTGTACATATTGACGTGATTCATTCAATGCAAGCACAGATTTATACAAATCATTCTACGACCAGCAGAATAATGGAATCTGATTCAGTGCTGATTTGTATCCTGAGTTTTTAGAGCCACAGATAGCTCTTTCAGCCCTAGTGTTCTCTATGGTCTCCTGTCCTTGCAATACCCACTGCTCACAGCATCTTCTCCATTCTCCCTCTGCTTTCCACAGCATCATCATTCCTCCACTGTGTCACTTAACTACTGGCTGAGCAAAAGGCATCGTGCTTAGCCAAGCCAGGCGCTGACTGACCAGCTGGCATGCTTATGCTGTGACTATACTTTGTGTTTTATACATACATACATACACATATATTTATATATATATAAATATATATACACTATATATGTGTGTGTGTGTATATATACTTGTAACTACTGCCTTTGTCTCGCTGAGGGCTTGGGTTTGAATCTTTATTTACCTGGCCACTGTTTCTTTTTTATTAACTTGTTTAACCATACTTGGAGGCAGTTAGTATCTCTAGGAATCCTTGTGTCAGACGTGGCTGAAATTGGTCAAAAGGTTCAAGACTAGTTAGAAGGAAGAATTGGCAGATGGGTGGACAGAAGTAGAAGACAGCGTGGCTGCTGCTGTCCGTTACATACATTGTTGGCTGGTTGAGACTGAGGGGGATGTATAGATTCTGGAAGCTTTTTACACTTCAGGGCACCTGCCTGTCTTCTGTGAGTTTAAAACTATCCGTATACTACTGATACTAGATTATTGAGACACAGACCAAATGAAACCTAAAATAATGGCATTTAACATATGAAGATTGCATTTCCAGTTAGCTAAAATAGATTGTATATGTTCAACTTGGTTGTCGTTAAATAGAAATTAGACTGTTACACTCTCTGAAGTCACACTTCACGCTGGCTGTTTCAGTTAACATGTCAGCTTCCTTTGCAAAGTCTTTTTATCAGTGGCTGGCCAGTTTGTTTTAGAATCACTATTACTACTTTTCATTCATTTTTCTTGTTATCTACGTGCACAACAGGGCTTGGGCCATACTTTCCTTAAATGATGGTTATAAAAGTAAAAATATTCTTGATTCATAGCTACCCAAGGATGGACAACCAATCTCATACCTTCTGTCATAGACTTGTCTCTCTCTGTTGTCCAGACAGGTTTTTATATTGCCATTTCAAATGAGAAAATTTACATTTTCCTTAATTAATTTCTCTCACTTGGTTTCCTTTTAAAGAGGTCCAGATCATCTATCATATTTCTGATTGTCTGAATTTGTTGAAGCAGATAATTATCAGTCACAGAAGGAAATTGCATACATCCTAGGAAATACTTGAAATCTGTTCTTTTGTGCTAATATGGTTTATGGTTGCATTGCTACAAACCTCAAAACATACCTTGAGAAACAGCCCTATTTACTTCTATCTTGTATTTCTTCTCATAGTGCTATAATAAATAGGGATAGTGAGAGAAGGGTTTACTATTTTTTTCTTTTAATATTGCTTTGAATGTATCAGTTATTACAGTTGTTAGCCTGCTTATAATTACCCAGATTGTGTTTATCCCCTCTTTTTTAAGCAGAAACTTTCATATTTTCTAGTCATATGGTACCATCCCTAGCTTTGTAGCTTTATTAAGAAGCAGTTTTACATAACAGCTTTTTTGTAATTCAGTCACAGAAATCAGCAGATCTCCATCAAATGTAGTGCATTGATCCTTAATTTCATTTCTGCCTCCCTCCCCATACCTAATTCTCATTAGTCAGAAGTCTCAAATTTATTGTTCTCAATGAAAAGACAGACTTTGGACTTTACTTAGATTTTGTAAAATCTGTTTAAACCCCTTTTTTAGTTTATATAAATCCCTTATTTTACTTCTCTTTCTGTAGTTTGTCTGAAAAAAGGCTACTGTTATTTTAATTTTCTTTCCAAAGACAGACTCTGTCTTTCAGTTGTTCATATTTTGTCCCTATATCAGGGGGAGGGAAAGTGCAGGTAACTTTGACAAAGCATCCATTCTGACAACTCCATGATTTTTTCTTATACCTCATTTCCTGATTTATATTTGAAGCCTTTTGCTTAAAAGTCCTGCTTCCTTGTTACGTTCCACCATTAATTGTCTTTAAGGAGTGGTGAGGCTGGAAATTTTGGAGTTCTGGAAAAAAAGAAGTGTATGATCGATATGCAAGTAGACAACTCTAGAGTATAACAACAGTAGGAGAATTTTATGCTAGTGCCACTGCATTCTGTAATGTGGATATAACAAGCTGGTTTAGTTTTCTGTTCACTGAGGTAAAAATCCATAGAACGTAGAACAGCCCAGGATGGAAGGGATCTCAGAAGATCATCCGGTCCAACCTTTTCTGGGAAAGGGAGCCTAGATGAGATTACTTAGCATCCTGTCCAGTCCCCTCTTGAAAACCTCCACTGTAAAATATTTCATTCTTACATTGAGGTGAAACCTATTCCAGTGCAACTTGTACCCCTTGCCCCTTGTCCTCTCCAGGTGGCTCCTTGTGAAAAAGAGAGCCTCTGTCCTCTTTGTAGCTGCCCTTTAAGTGCTGGAAAACTGTGATGAGGTCTCCCCTGAACCTACTTTCCTCCAGGGAGAAAAGGCCTAACTTCTTCAGTCTTTCCTAATAGGGAAGTTCTCCAGCCCCTTGGTCATCTTTGTGGCTCTCCTCTTGACTTTCTCCAGTCTATCCATGTATTTCTTGAATTGTGGAGAACCAGAATTGGACACAGTACTCCAGGTGCGGCCTGACAAGTGCTGAGTGGAGTGGGATGATCATGTCTCCATCTCTGCAGTAGAGAGGGATGCAGCCCAGGGTCTGATTTGCGTTCGTTGCTGCAGCAGCACACTGCTGACTCATATTCATCTCCACCAGGATCCCAAGGTCCCTTTCAGCAGGGCTGTTCCCCAGCCACACAGATCCCAGCCTAAAGTGGGCTTTTTGGTTCTGTTGTCTCAGGGGCAGGACTTTGCACTTGTCTTTGTTAAACTTCATAGTGTTCTTGTTAGCCTACTCTTCCAGCCTGTCCAGGTCTCGCCGTAAGATGGCTCTCCCTTCTGACACGTCCACCTCACCACCTAGTTCAGTGTTATCAGCAAACTTGGTGAGAGTGCTTTCAGTCCCTTCATCCAGGTCATTTTTGAACATGTTGAACAGTGTGGGGCCCAGGATCAATCCTTGTGGGACCTCACTTGTGACAGCCTGAGTAAAAAACACTGATCACCACCCTCTGAGAGTGAGCTGTTAGCCAGTTTCCTGCTCATCTCACAAACTACCCATCTAGTCTGGAATTCGCCAATTTGCCTAGGAGGAAATGGTGGGAAACTGTCAAATGCTTTGCTGAGATGGGTGTGACATTTGCCCTCTTCCAGTCATCAGGGGTATACCCTGATCTCTATATTTCTCAAAGACAGTGGTCTTGTAACAATGCCAGCCACTTCTTCGCATCCTAGGGTGGTTTCTTTCATAGAAATTGTCCTATAGAAATCTTTTTTTCTAATGGGAAGTATATCAACAGTTGTCATGGAGAAGATAGAATCTCCATCACTACCATTCTTTGAAGAATCAGTTATTCAGACACTTGTCCTTTCAACCTGAATTATGAATGGCAGAAGATTATAGTTAATCCTGCTCTGTGGCAAAGAGGAGTGGATAGATTAACTCTTGAAGTCCTTTCCAGCCCTATGATTCTGTGTGTGAAATTTGCATTTATGGTTGTGGTAGGGAGTGCATCTGTTTTCTGTTACGTATATTTGCCATCAATATGGACCTAGGAGGGTAATCCAGCAGTGGCACAGCTATGTAGCACTTCTATTGTTCCAAGAAGGATTTCCAAAGGAGAGGGAGCAATAAAAGGGAGCATCACCTTTGAAAAAGCATGAGATTGAACATTTTGGAGGAATCTTTTGTACTTATCATGAGTTAAAACTGATCTCCACATTTCCAATGTGGATATTCCAACTATCCAGTGATACACCAAATTGTAGCCCAAGTTTTTTGACCTGCTTCAATGCTTGGTGTCTTTTATAAATATATATATATAGGCTATCTATAACTAATATGCATTCTAAAGATAGTTCTATTTTTGGCTTTCGTATGCAGGAGACTGTGGTAAACAGAGGAATTTGGTAAATTTGCAAAAAATTATGCCTACTGGAAGAAAAAAAAACCCGAAGTTGAAAATTTAGGGCTTGTTCCCTTTTCCATTTCAGGTATTGGTGGTAATCTAGTAGCTATTCAAGCTAGCAGAATTTCTACCTACCTCCATTTACACAGCATTCCCGGAGAACTGCCAGAAGAAGCCAAGGGTTGCTATTATCCATGCAGAACCTATTGTGGTTCGGGTATGTATTAGTCAGTTAACTGTTAAAACTGCTGTCTCACGTCTCCTCGTTTCCCCCCTGTATACCGGGCTGAATCACCAGTGAGAAATGCCGACAAACCTGAACCTGTATGCCATTCAAAGGCAGCCGAGGGTTGGCAGTTTCCTTTGCCTGCAGCGGTTTGTTTACCTGCTCCCAACCTTTGTCATTTAACTCCAGAAGTTCAAACCAATCTCCTGTTAGCACCAAACTTCATATCTAACGTTATGACTGGGCCGAGTCCCTGCTCTCCGTTTCCCATGTGCCATTTTCTTTCTAGGTTCTTGCCTCACAGCTTATCCCTCCCCTCTACTGCCCCCCTTTCCTAATAATGTAGGAACTGTGGTGAAATGTGATGTGTCAACAGCCTGTTGATGCTTTCATGTTTATGTTCATTGGAACAGATGAGAAAATGGTAAATGTGGCATTACTTTTTAGAAATATATGGTATTTTTGAGGATGTCTTGAATATGGTGCCCAAAACCTCCCCCTTCCTAGGAAGGCTTTAGAAGGTCACTGCAGCTCCAGAAAAGGAGATGGTGGTACATGAGTGCAGAATGAAAGCAGACAGTTTGTACCCTCTTCTGCAAGGGCCCTGCTTAACTTTTCTGGCAGACAGTAAGGGTGGCTTTTTTGCCCCCATGAAAATCCTTAAGGAGTCTTTTAGCAGAAAATAATGTCTGCTGTCCCACAATAGTCAGTGCTGTAGAACTCCAAAACTGCTTTTTATATTAAAGTTAATAAAAATCTGATCTAGTAATTGAAGTTCTTAACTGAATTTTGGATTTTTTTTTTTCTTAATTCTAGGAGTAAATAACAAATCAGCCCAAGTTTTGCTTCTTTTGGTGATTCCTGGACACCTGATTTTCTTGTACACTATCCACTTAATGAAGAGCGGCCACACTTCCTTAACTCCGATCTTCATAGCGGTGTATTTGTTTGCAGCTCTGCTACAGGTAAGAACAAGTATGACTTGTATAGAATCAAGGTCTTGAGGAAAATAAGGCTTTATCTGATTTCTGAAATCTCATGAATAGCACAGGAAGGTGTGAGTTGATACAGGCGTTCAGCACAGATTTGGAGTAGCTATCCTACACAGGTGTGTCTGTATTGTGAGCGCTTTCCAAAAGACACCTGAGCGCGTCATTCCCCACTCATGCATCGTGCGCTTTCTCTTTCCCGTGCACGGAACCATTGCGACCAAAACTCTCATCCTTTTACTCAACTGGAGGGGAGATGGAGAGAAGGAACAGTAGCATTTATGAATAATGAATACCTTAAGGAAAACCCTCAAAGAAATCTCCTAAGGTGGTTCACATTACTGTTTTCGTTAACATAGATAAAAATGCAGTAAATGAGAATATTATGGTTTGCTTGGTGCAGTCTTAATTTTTATTGAAGTTGAAATTAGTCTGACAGCGATCCCTGTACGAGAAATTGCGATTGCATTAGTTGTCAGACATTGTTACATTACTTTGGCTGGTCATCTCTAGTGGCCTTTTCACACCCAGCAAGGGCAGTTCTTAAAAGATGCCTTTTGAAACAGCGGTGTCCAAAGGTGAAATAGTTTCACATAGAGAAAATAGTGATACAAAATGAAATGTTTTTACTAAATCCACAGCCAATTTTTAGCTAAAACTTGGCTGAATTAACTCTGCTGTTTCATTGTACCTTAAAACCAAAAATGGACCGTTCATGTTACACAGTAACAATCAGTTGAAATATCCATAGGTAAAATATACATACCGCTTCTAAAAATGTGACCAATTTAGTTCTAAAATACAAACGTTATCATCAGTCAATTCTTAATACATGTTGGAATTTTTAATGTTCTGAATTGTATTTCTGTGTTTATCACACTGCTATTTCAATACAGATAGGTTTTGAAATTTTAATTTCATATAAGCTTTCTGTACTTTTTTTGGTAGAATATAACGTAACAATCCAACCTTTGCGAGTGAGAATATAATACTAAAAGTTATAAATTACTTTTAATTTTCCTTTTATGTGATATGCCTAGTTTCCAGCCTTATCACTTGTTCTATAATGTCTTTTCCTGAGGAAATGATGCTATTCCTTCGCTGTGTTCTGGCTGGCTGGCATACTGCTTTTCCAGTTCTGCTGTAAAAATGAAAAACTTCACAGCTATTTATTGTAATTTCAATTATCAACAAATCCATTGACAGTCTTTTGAGCAGTGAGAGATCTGCATTCTAGGCCTTTTTTTTAATATACTGGACTTCAAATTTATTTTCACTTTCCATGGAAGGCATATGAAAATGGATGGCAAAAATTACAAGCCTGTTTGCAGACTTCTATGTTTGAGGTGGTAGATGATAATTTAATATATTATAGTGATTCCCAAAGGTAAGAGTTAATTATGGTCAGTCCTATGTATGAGGAGGTTTAATATCACTACTTTGCCCTTTCTGATTCCTTACTTATATTGAGCTGGGGGGCAGGAAGGGCAGCTGAATAATGACTATGGCAATCTACTACCTATTTACATTTTTTACATTATGTTAAAAAATTAATGCCAAATTAAAAAGCAACAACAGCAACAAAGTTAATTCTCTATCCTTAAAATTCAAGCTACCATTGCTAAGATGTGAAATTATTTAATGATGTATATTTCAGTGGACTGAAATAGATTTTTAATTCTTCAAGATCTGTTTATCATCTGTGATTATCTCTCTCTGTGTTTGTTTAAAATGAAGAGGAAGGGGTTAGGGAAATGACAAAAGTAGAACTGGCATGTTATAGTAAGCTGAAAAAAATCAAGGAGAAGTTAAGACAAAAACATTAATTGACACTTCTATTTCTCTCTTCCTCTGTCAGTTTGTGCTATTCTACATTATCTCTACAGTAAATTTGTTACGTATATATACATTCTATTTAGCATTTTATCAAGACATTTTCAGATTGCCTGTAAATGTCAATATTCCCCTTCCCAAATGGATAAAATAGAATTTATTTCCATTGCAAGCACTATACGATATTACTGAAGTTCCAATCAGATAGTTAATTTCATTTTCATCCAGTTCGGATACTTTACTTGTTTCAGTTTTGTTTTTTCACCACCCATGTCTACCAGCTTATTTCCTCCTTCCCCCTCCCTGCTCTTAGATATTCATTCTCCAGCAAGTCATTTAATTGAAATATTTATGGGAAGTAAGTAACTAATATGATAAGATATATGTTACGTATGATTTAGTTATTATTGACCAAAAATATGCTACATAATAGAACAAAGTTCAGTTTCACTGAGTATGTAGTTGTTTCTAAAAATCATTAAATTAGGATGTTTTAAATAGTGAGTAGCCAGTATTATGATCTACATTCTCTCTGATTCTCCATGTACAAAACATTTCTGGGTTTCTAGACTATAGAAAAAACAACGTGTTATATTTTATTTTATTTTATTTTTCCTACCTGTAATAGTATGGTTGTTTCTGTTCTTTAAATTAATATATTTTCTTGAAATGTTCTTCAATTAAGTTGAAGAACATGGGGCTAGGATTTCACAATTGTATTGTTGTAAAAGTGGGGAAAACTGCACAAATATTTATATTAATCTGCATTCAACTAGAACTTCTGGGCTTGAGTTCAAAGGGTCTGAATTAGCTCTGTGTTGAAGTGTTCTGTGTTTAAGAATGGCAGCATCAGAGGAAAATTTAAAAAATGTGTTATGGGGAAGGTATGCTGTGTAAGTACGTAGGGTACTTCGCATAATGCAGCATACGGTATCTGTGCAAGCCAATGTGCATTAATGAAAACCAGTATAGTGATTTTAAATGTGTGTTGGGGGTGGGTGGCCTCTATTTAAGACGAGTACTCTTTTCTTGAAAATTTTACAAAAAACATGTCACACGCAAGCACGTAGCAGTATGCTACATGAAGTTACAAACTGGAGTTAGACCAACGAAGACTATATCAATTGAAAACCAGTCCGCCTCTTACACCTCACAAAGGCACGAGTATTTTTTAAGTGTATAAGCTATGCACTGAGTGAAGTTTCATCCTCTGTGTTGTTAACCTGCAGTAGAATGAGAGCAGCCCTGGAATTGCCAAGCCATCAGTCCTGGCACAGGGCTCTGAGCATTCAAAGGCAGCCTCTGTTCTGCATGTTCTCACTGAGCCAGTAAAACGCCCTCTAAGGAATTTTCACACCTCCTAACCAAATTTGAGCACACAGTTAAGTTAAAGACTCAGGGAATAAACAAACAATAGGAGATTCCAAGAGCTATTACCAAGCAAATAAGCAATTCCAAAATGCAGTCTTTTTTATCCAATGAAGGTCAGATGTCTACTGCTGTGAAGTAACTTTTGCAGTGCTTCAGAAATGTTTGGGGCAATAGAAAACCAAGACTTCAGCAGTGCTTATCATGACTTCCTGCTCACATCAAAAATGTCTTGGATTTCTCAGAGTGTGAGCATTCTAATCATAGAACCATTTAGGTTGAAAAGCACCTTTAACCACCTCCACTTCTCACCCAACCCCCGCCACCCCCACCACTAAACCATGTCCCTAAACACCACATCCACACATCTCTCAAATACCTCCAGGGGTGGTGACTCAACCACCTCCCTGGGCAAGTGCCCAGGAGGTTCCAATGCTTGACAACCCTTTCAGTGAAGAAATTTCTCGTAATATCCAATCTGAACATCCCCTGGTGCAACTTGAGGCCACTTCAGCTTGTCCTATCACTTGTTACTTGAGACAAGATACCAACACCCACCTCTCTGCAACCTCCTTTCAGGTAGTTGTAGAGAGCGATAAGGTCTCCCCTGAGCCTCCTCTTCTCCAGGCTGAACACCCCCAGTGCCCTCAGCTGCTCCTCACAGGATTTGTGTTCCAGACTATTCCTCAGCTCCACTGCCCTTCTCTGGATACGCTCCAGCACCTCAGCATCTTTCTTGTAGTGAAGGGCCCAGAACTGAACAGAGGAGTCGAGGTGCAGCCTCACCAGTGCCCAGTTCAGGGGGACAATCACTTCCCTAGTCCTGCTGGCCACACTGTTCCTGATGCAGGCCGGGATGCTGTTGGCCTTCTTGGCCACCTGGGCACACTGCTGGCTCATATTCAGCCAGCTGCTGACCAACGCCCCCAGGTCCTTTTCCATGGTGTCATCTGCAACCTCACTAAGGGTGCACTTGATCCCCCTGTCCAGGTCATTTATAAAGATATTAAACAGAACTGGCCTCAATACTGATCACTGGGGAAACACCACTTGTGAGTGGCCGCTAACTGGATCTAACTCCATTCACCACAACTTTTTGGGCATGTCCACCAAGATGATCTGCTCCATAACCTTACCCACCACCAAAGTCAGACTGACAGGCCTGTAGTTGCACGAATCCTCCTTCCATCCCTTCTTCCAGATGGGTGTCATGCTGGCTAACCTCCAGTCAATGGGGATCTCCCTGGTGAGACAGGACTGCTGACAGATGATGGAAAGGGGCTTGGTGAGCACTTCTGCCAGCTCTCCCGCAGTACCCGTGGGTGGATCCCATCTGGCCCCACAGATGTGTGTGTGCCTAAGTGGTGCAGCAGGTCGCTAACCATTTCCCCTTGGACTGTGGGGGCTTCATTCTGCTCCCCATCGCTGTCTTCCAGCTCAGGGGGCTGGGCACCAACTGCTCTTACTTATAAAGTCTGAGGCAAAAAGTTCATTAAGTACCTCAGCCTTTTCCTAATCCTTTTACATTATGTTCCCACCCACACTTACCCACCACCAAAGTCAGACTGACAGGCCTGTAGTTGCACGAATCCTCCTTCCATCCCTTCTTCCAGATGGGTGTCATGCTGGCTAACCTCCAGTCAATGGGGATCTCCCTGGTGAGACAGGACTGCAGACAGATGATGGAAAGGGGCTTGGTGAGCACTTCTGCCACCTCCCTCAGTACCCGTGGGTGGATCCCATCTGGCCCCACAGATGTGTGTGTGCCTAAGTGGTGCAGCAGGTCGCTAACCATTTCCCCTTGGACTGTGGGGGCTTCATTCTGCTCCCCATCGCTGTCTTCCAGCTCAGGGGGCTGGGCACCAACTGCTCTTACTTATAAAGTCTGAGGCAAAAAGTTCATTAAGTACCTCAGCCTTTTCCTAATCCTTTTACATTATGTTCCCCCCCACACACCCCCACATCCAATAAAGGATGGAGATTCTCCTTAGCCCTCCTTTCGTTGCTATGTATTTATAGAAACATTTTCATTGTCTTACAGCAGTAGACAGATTAAGTTCTAGGTGGGCTTTGGCATTTCTAATTTTCTCCCTGCGTAACCTCACGACATCCTTGTAGTCCAACCTGAGTGGCATGCCCCTTCTGCCAAAGGTCATAAACTCTCGTGTTTTTCCTAAGTTCCAGCCAAAGCTCTGTGTTCAGTCAGGCTGTTGGTCTTCCTTTGCCGGCTCATCTTTCGGCACATGGGGATGACCTGCTCCTGTGCCTTTAAGATTTCCTTCCTGAAGAACGTCCAACCTTCCTGGACTCCTTTGCGCTTTGCCCATAGTGATGGTGTTGGCTTCTTCAGTGTGGAAAAACCACATGGGGTATACTGTACATTATACAGGATTGACGAAGGTTGTGGTTATAGAGAAAATATTGATGCTGCTTCTTCTAATAGGAAAGGTTACTTCTGAAATGTAGAGAATATAACTGCTAAAGAGACTTCATGATTCAAGGAAATACAGAAGCTGAAGTCCAAACCTGGACAGTTCTGCACGTTCAATGCCCCTGATTGCAGTATGGGCAGCAGAGTTGCCAGATCCATTTGGATGTGCATGTGGATGTCACCTGCTCTGTCACTTCCAGGCATGTTGCTGTCTGTGGTAGAAACCTGGCTCCCACCACGCCATTAACAGGAACATATCATGTTTGCCTGCAGAACACTGAGCTCAAAGTGCTTATGTATGTAGCATGACACACTGAGTTGTGCTACAGCTAGCGCAGGTTGAGCGTAGCAGGATGCTTAATGTACCAGTTCTGGGTTGCACTCCTCATTCAGACATCTGATAAAGAGCCTGAAATTGGTACTTCTTGGTCAAACTGGGGTGTCTGGCAAAGCCACAGAGAAATCAAGAAGACAGTCTGGTTACTTTTTCTTTAGAATTACATCAGATTGATTTAGAAACAACTTCAGTTAAAATGGTACCCTCTTTTTTACTTAGATGAAGTTTTAGTCTTAAAATGTGTGCTGTGCAGTCTGGGTACTTGGGTACTGTAGTGTAGCTAATACCACTTAGCTACAACAGAAACAACAGCAGCAAGAAAGAACTTGCTGTTCAGTGGTTCCTTTGCAGGCAGGCATTGAAGGAAATCTCTGTGTGTTTGGAGGAAGGAGTGACTTGTTTCCCCTGGGCATGATGCACACCAGATATGTTACCTGAGAAGACAGTAGAGAAAAATCTCTTTCGAAAAACATATGTACACCCTACTCTGAGAGGTCACTGACTACAGAGTTCTGGCTGTAGACTAGGGACATCCAGCAAATAAGTTCAGTGTAGATCTCTTATGAGAGCTTTACAATTGCTACTTAGTTTGACATGAAGACATCAAAAGCCATTCAAAATACGGGAAATGTAATATATAATTTAAAAATTAACTTCATGAAAGGTCAAAACCACTGGAAGACCTAAACCGTAAATCTGGTGAGAGTGATGTCAGGACATAGTTGTTTTTAGAGATCCTTAATTGGGGGTTTTCACTCATAATTAAAAAACCCCTAAAACTTATCTTTGAAATTCAAGGATTCGTAAGAGTTCTTATGCAATAATTACTAGATCTTGTCATGGTTACATTATAAGTGAATTTTGAGTCAATATAGGTTTGAGAGTAAAACAGAATTAAAATACGTTTCTTGTCTAAAGTAACAGAATGAAACTATTCTGTAATGCATTTTTGCATGGAAACGATTTAAGGTGGATCGGCAGTACTAGTAACGTGCAGGATATCCTGTCCATCTAAGGCATGCGGAATAAACTGCCACAAGGTCTGAGTTCTACATACTAACCTGGCAGCAGAATTTTGATAATGCCTGTGTGAAAAAACATGGGCAAATATGTACCCTAAACTCTCTCTTTCCAGTTTGATGTTGGGACTCGCTAATCACAGAAACTAATGTATAAACTTATATAACCATGAAAGATTCAAATCTGCTTTACAAATATTATGCATTTGAATGTTATACTTTTTATCACTGTGAATTTGACATGCATTCACTGATGAAATATGGTCATCCCAGATGAAAGAAACAATAAAACTATTATGGCATGCTGCAACATGTCAATTAGGCTGTAGGAAGCTTAGACAGTATTAAGAACATAATGAATGAAAGTAAATTTTGTGCCCAATACCAAAGGAAAAATCTGCTTTGGAGTGTATAATGTTCCCATTTCTAGTCTTGCAGTCCTAAGATTTAAGCTTTAAATAGTGGGGCTCACTCTTATTTAAGCATTCATATTCAACTTCAGTTTCAATCTGATACTCGTAATTTGAATCAGAAGGTTCAATATTGAGAATTACTCCGTCCTTCTGTCCTTTTCTGTACAAGATGTACGTGTACTTATGCTCCTTATTTTCAGATTCTTCATCATCAGGGTTTCATAAGGATTTCACTCTTGCTTTTTCCCTCCCTTGCTCCCCTCCTCCCTCTCATTGCTATATTCTGCTGCTTCTGTCTTCTGAGGACCTTTTTGACAATGTGACTGATAAGTCTGTTTACAAATCCACATTTATAAATAGAAAATATCAGTTACTCTTAGGATACTTATTTCATATTTTGTTAGTCTAAACCTGATGATGTCTTTAGTTTCATTTCCCTCAATATGGTTGTAATTTTTTTCCAGAAGAGTAATAACTTAACATGATCTTCCTTTTAAATATCAAAAGACTTGGAAAGTTGGCTGTATTTTTGCAATCTTTGCTCTGGGCTGTTTCTTTCTGATCACTGACTATAGAGTCTCTCTTTTCTTAGATAGAGCTTTTTATGTATATAGATATTTTGTTATCTTTTACCTTTCTTAAACCTCAGGGTTATTTATTCTTCAGTCTAGAAGAATTCCTAGGGCTCTGTTTTACTACTGTTCACCTCTTTTTTGCAAAAAACACTTCATTATTCTCTTTGTCAGTATATCAAATAATTTAAAAATACTAGCTCACACCTTGAACAGTTCTGCATATATTTACAAGCTTTTCATATGAATTTACTACAGCATTTTGTGCTAAACAGATAATTTTTGTGCTATCTTATTAGGCTTTTCTGTAATGTTGACCCCTTTATTTCTTCCTTCAAAACCAGCTGGGTTTCTATCTGAAGCATGAAGGCTTTCTGCTTGATAGCGTGAGTGCAGGGTAGAAGTACACAGCGTCTGTACTGCTATGCCATCTGCACAATCCCGCTGACATAAGTGTAGGTCCCTGGTAAATCCCGGAAAAATGTGTGTGCCGCTTAAAGTAGTGTCTCTTGTATGATTTGTCTTTTCTTTTTACCTCTGACACATCTTTGTGAGTGACTTTTCTTATCACTTTAGATTCAAAGATTGCCTGACTCTCAAAAATCTGTAAACTCATAGTAGGGCTTTTGCTTTTTTTTAAATAACAGTTGATTGATGACTTTGATCACCCCCTTTTAACACTGATGAGAAGTAAAATCTCATTAAAGATTCAGGTCACATTGATCTTGCACACACCAACTACTGCGGCCAAATAAGTAACCATTTCCCAAGACTGATATGTATGATTTGTAAATGATAGTGAGCTTCTAGCTGTGCAAATGCATGATGGTAGCATTATTCCTTCACCAAAATACAGGCTGGTGAACTGCAGTCTCATTCCTCAAGAAGTGTGTCCCAACTGCCATCATAGACCTTCATAAGCATCAGTTAATATCATATGCTGTAACTTTTTTTCTATTACTTAGAGAAGCCAGGGTTGTAATAAGTTGTGTTACGCACCTCTAAGTTAATTTGAGAAGGTTCACAAAGCTTAATTTCCAAACTACCCATTTTTCACAATAGTCTAAGTCAGTTATTTTAGGGTGGAAAATACAGAGACAATTTAAAGGTTTTCGTATCATGATTTTTAAAAGCCAAAAATGCATATTGTCATTTACATTTGGACTGCGTATGCTGTGTCTAATTGGTTGTGTCACATAAATGCTTTACAGATTATGGTTAGAACGAAAGCTCTCACCTAACAGAACATACATAACTATTGTTGATGTGGGGCGCTACGGAGTCGTCCGTGTACATCCTGTAGGAGATGTTAGTGTACAGTATCTTTTATAAACAGGCCTCTTTTTGTCTCTGTTAGAAGAAGGAGCTGACTCAAAGAATCTGATAGTCTTCCAAAGAAAACATCTGTTTTAAATATATTTGTTTGGATTCCAGTCAGCACACCTAGGACTTGCATAATTAGCTTAGACTACACAGTTCCCTTTTCAGAAGATATGTTTATATAAATAAGCCATGCATTTTTCATTAAGCAAATACTCATTTTTTTTTTTAATTAGAAAATCCAGCTTGCATTTTAACATACACTTTTGCAAGGCAAAGATTAATTGAGAAACTTTTTCAACACAAGCTTTTATATGATGTTCATTTGACTGTGTTTTGTATTGTGGAGAAGTGTCTCTGCAACCATCTTACCAGTATTTAAGTAAATGAGCGCATGCGTTTGTAAAGATGGTTTTGATAGCAGTAACTGATAATTTTCTAAATAAAATGTAAATTTTCTACCTCTTTCTACTTTTGATACTGCATATTCCTTTAAATGTATATAGTAGACTTTTAAAAAATGAATTATGGTGCTTGCTGTCTTAAGTTTACCCTTCCTAAATATCTGATTAGCTAAAAATACTTCAAATACAATGTTTATTTCATCTTAAGCAGCTCCTTAGGAGAGACAAGAAGTGGAAGCTCAGTTAGTGGTCCTTTCTCCATTCATCTCATGCCATGCCACACCACAGGATTCCACTGAACCAGAATCTCTTATCATACAGCTGTGCAACATTAAAGAACTCTTTTCTAAATAGGCATTAATGATTATGCATACCTTTGGTATTAAGATCAAACCTCCCGAATGTTCAGACATTCACAGTTGGGAATGACATCTTGTACTTTTGGACAAATTCAGCCTGGAGTGACAATTTCATAATATATATTGCAGGTGTGCCTTATTACAGAAGGGCTGAAATTGGTATTTCGTACACAAAAGCAGCTTCTAGGCCATTTTCTGAAGTTCATGTAATCCAGATGAAACTGGTCTTAATCTGACCTGGTATTCTTTGTATCATGTCTGATTTCAGCTCAGTTCTAGACCTGTGGAAACAGAGTCACACTTGTCTTGAGTGTTCTCATCGGGGGCAACACCAGTCGGTTCTGAATGATCTCAAAGCCCCAGCTTATGCTCACTGTACAGAATGATGTCTTGTGTGCTTGGTTGGCGTTTTTGCTTTTTCTTGCCATTTTCAGAAGTCCTCAAGCATAGACTGGGTGAAGAATGCTATCAATGATGCAATGTGTTCCTTCTACCAGTGCGTGTGAGTGACTGAATGAAGTTGGCTAAGGGCTCCTGTCTCTAGTTGTGGAGACTTTTAGTCTGAAATGAATTAATATTATTTATATTTTTCAAAAGCGGTTGTATACAATAGAGCTAAGTACCAATGATACAATAATGTTGACTGTTATCTTCCTTTCAATATAACATAAGTGATAGTAATACAGATTTTGATTGGTTGATGTTCCATAGGTGTTTACTCTGTTATGGATTGCTGACTGGATGGTACACCACTTCTGGAAAAAAGGAAAAGACCCCGACAGTTTTTCTATCCCTTATCTTACTGCACTGGGAGATCTGCTTGGAACTGCCTTATTAGCTATAGGTTTTCATTTTCTGTGGCTCATCGGTGACAGAGATGGTGATGTTGGAGACTAATTGTTCCAAAGGATACAATGACTTTTCCTGGAATATTGACAAGATCGATCATTCCACTTGAAGGTCCTCAAAGCGACTGTTCCATTTGGTAAAAGTAAATCAAGTTGACACAGATATAAAACAGCCTTAATGATATTAGTTTGGTTTGTTTTTTAAAAAACAGGATGGAACTAGGAGGATACTTGAGACCTTTACTCTGAAAACAGGTGGATTGCTGCTAGTTGAAAACATCTGAGTAGACACAGTGAAGGGCAGATCAATCCTTCAGCAAGTTTGAAATTTGTAAAGGAGTTAGCCTTTTAAAGTAATAGTTCCTTACCTGTACTGCGAACCAGAACAATCTCTAATTGCTCATTCCGTAGTGATGAAGAAGAGGGTAAGACCAAATCAGTGGCTTGCCTTGACTTTCCTTCATGGGAGAAAGGAGGGTATGTATTTTCATCTTACCACAGAAGTGGTTACTAGACCTCAGATAAATTCAGTTCCGTAGACATTCCCTGATTAGTTGATGATGTATTCTTTTCTTGCAATTCCAGTGCTGTAGCTCTCTGACCACTGCAGACTTGATACCAATCATAAATGTTATGGTGATTTGAACCCTGATCGTCTAAACATTTTGGTTTATGTATACTAATATGACCATCAGCATTTATAGAATTAGACACTTGGAAGTTGTCTGCAGGACTGAGCCCTTTTTCTTTGTGCTAAAAAAAGCAACCTAATTATTTTGCTGTGGTGATTTATTAGAACAAGAGAATAGTAAAAGCAAATAATGTGACAATGACCTGATCAGTAATAATGGATGAATGATTAAAACTCCTTATGTTGGAAAGTATATTTTCATTTAGCAACTGAAAAGATGTTTAACTAACTGATATTAATGGTGTTGTGATGGCCAGTATCCTGATTTTACTCAAGTATTTAGAGGTGTTGATTAAAATGTAAATATTGATCCCTGATTAAAACTTGGGGTATAAAAGATTACTGAATTTTAAATTGAAAGCAGGGGGGTTTAGATTAGATATCAGGAAGAAGTTCTTCCCGGAGAGGGTGGTGAGGCACTGGAACAGGTTGCCCAGAGAAACTGTGGATGCCCCATCCCTGGAAGTGTTCAAGGCCAGGCTGGATGAGCCTTTCAGCCACCTGCCCTAGTGGAAGGTGTCCCTGCCCATGGCAGGGGGGTTGGAACTAGATGGTCTTTAAGGTCCCTTCCAACCCAAACCATTCTGTGATTCTATGATTTATAGGCACTTAGGAAGTTACACAAACTTCTACGAGTTCAGAACTGTGTCATCCATTTCTAAGCAGAAGTGTCTGCTAACAGGATTTTTGCTTTCAAACTGTGGAAGTAATATGGTCAGTAAGGAAAATGACTGCTTCAGAATAATTTCTCTTATTTGTGTACCTCAGTATTTCAACTAATACGTTCATCATGAGGACTCTGGTTGCCGCTTTGAAAAGATGTACGAAATGCTCTGTTTTAAACTCTAGTGAGAGTTTCTCACGGCATATGTTTTTAAAGACTATGGCAAACATCCTAGACGCATAATTTAATAAACCACTCGTATTTTAAATGCTGTGATTGAAAGTTTTAAAATTTGAGACTTAGACAACTAAATTCATATATCTGCATACTTTGTAATCCTGTAGACGTTAGTCATGTGATTTATGCATATAAATCCTCCCTTTTAATTTGATGGACCTACTCAGATGAATTAAACTAATTATGTGGCTAAGTGTTAATGGGAATTCTATAGGTGTCAGTCACCTTAAAGTCTGTGGAAGTTGAAAGTGTTTGCAATTCTGAAAATTAAACCAGCTATTCAGTGCCTACACATGGATTTAGATGCCTGACTTTTAGCTCCCTCATTTAAACACTTCTATTTAAGCTTTTTCTTACAGTTAAATAATACAGTTGTTTGAATGAATCATATGTATTATGTCTTTTATTATGTGAGAGAAAGATGAAATCTTTCTAACTTCAGGTTCTCTGACTTTTCTTAGTTTGTATTAATGTTATTTAAAATAGTTTCTTGTATGTGGCATTGTGGGAAATACTCCTATTAAATTGTTTAAAATGGACTCAGATGTAACTCTCTTTTTTTCCCCCAAAAATGGTGGTTTATTTTTGGTACAGATGTAGATGCAATTTTTTTGTATTCTGATACAACTGCCGCCTGAATCAACTGAGCTACCATTTCAGGCACTTTTCTCATTAGAGTTACTGGAATTTAAAGTCCTCTTTAATGAATTGCAAGATTAAAATTTCTTTGAGATACTTGTGATCTGTGCTTATCTGATGCGTGAGGGTGTTGTAGTATTTAATCATGGCAGTGTCCTTAGTGTGTTAAATATTTTCCCAATAAATAAGCCACGACTGTTGGTACACTCTGCTGACAAATGGGTGAGTATTTACATTACAGAATTGGGGAAGAAATGTTAAATGGGACAAATTCTGTGAAATTTGAAAAGGGGAAATATGTTGACAGACTGGAATAATCTGGGCATGGAAACAGTAGATTATAGAAAAGTGTAATGCAAAAAATTGGTGCTTCAAGCGGGAAGTTCATTTCATGGTTGAGAGAGCAAAATCCATAGTGTGGGAAAGAAAGAGGCGCAGACTTTCACACAGCTTTCATTATGGGAGTCAGGAGCACACAGAAGGAAGTTATTTGGAGAAAAGAATAAAAAGGCAGAGCCAAACTTGGGAAAAAGGGAAGAAAAACATAGCTCCTGTTGAAACTCCTGTTGGTTAAGAGTTGGAAAAAGAGATACTTTGGGGAATGATGGAAGTTGAGAAAAAATGAATGCTCTCAGTAAGATAGTTAAAGAGGAGTTTGAGTGGGGAAAGAAATATGACATTGCTAAAGCAGAGAAAACCTTGGCATCTGGAAGGGCAAGGAGTAAATAATCCATGATATGGGAAGGGGGTTGATTCCTATGTGGAAGGGGCATTTAAAAACTTAACAGGGTTTGCTAACTCTGTACCTACTGTTATAAGGTATAAAGGCTCTTACCACCAGGTTTCAGGGGCAGTATTATCCTACTACATGAAGATAATGGGGGGGAAGGCATGAAAGAGTACTTGGACACCAGAGACTATCACCTGCTCAAAAGCTGTACTCCCTAAACCATTTTAACTGTAGTCAAGTCAACATCTGTAGCATGCTGTCAACTAGATTTTTTAAACACTTGTGGGTAAGAAATGTTACCAAAAATTCTACTGGAGACAAACTGTGTGCTTTTTGTACTGCTCAGAGCATACAGTTGAAAGGACCATCCTGAGGTGTTATTTTGTCTCTTGCTATCAAACAGCCGTATCTTACAATCTTGCAGATAAAATGATTAGTTTTTATATTAAAATTCCTTAAGTGTTTTCCTCCACTCCACCTGCTAGAAGATTCTTTCATGCCTTCCTTTACAATTTGCAGCCTAATTAGGCCTAGGGCTGATTCACATCTGTTTGCTTTTGTGTCAGCAGGTAGCATTTTCTATATCTGACTCTTGCTAATATTGGCTCCGTCACCTCCTTCAAGCTGCAGGTCACCTTTAAGCTCCTCCTGCAACTGCTTGTGCTGTTTTCCTTCTGCTGATGAGCTGGACCAGCCAGGAGCCCGTATGAGGTACTGTTTGTTGCCTGATGCTGAGTACCCGTCGGAGTGTTCTTGCTTGGCCAGACTTACTGTCTAGACTTTTTTTCTCTGCTGCAGAAATCTCTCAAGGGTATGTAGGGGCAGATTATTGGAAATGTGTGCCGTTTGCCATTCCAAAGGATTTAGTGACCATCTTAATTGTTCTACGAGCATGCATGAAAGGGGACAGCTGAATGCAGCTTCAAAATTTTGAATCAGAAGCATTTCATACCATAGGTATTATATTTTTTTTTTTCTGTGTAGTGCCTTGAAATGATATTTGCACTCTAGTGAGTTACTGAATGGCTCCAACTTATTTTTAGAGTGATTATATAGGTAGGTCTACAGCTTTATTATGCTGTTTGATATAGGGGAGTATTCTTCTTTTAACGTATTTAGATCAATGTTTTGAGTTTTATAGCATCACTGTACATCTTGCCTCAATCTGTGATGCTTAAATTTGCAATATCCTCTTCCACTACCATGTTTAATATATTAATTTCATTGAGGCTTTTAGAGTGCTGATGAGAAACTGCTGAGCACCAAATTAATTTCGCTTCTTTTTACAATTTGCCCACTAAATTAGACTTTTCTTATACAAAGATTAAAACAGCATGAGGATTAAGGCTTTATAAATGCAGAATAGTTTGCAGAATCAGGACTCAAAATAAGATCTATCATCTTTTTAATGGATTTGCTATTTCCTTTCAGTTCTGAGCATCATGAAAAGCCCTCTTAAGTCCAAGAATAACCCAGAACACACACATTAGGAAACGGTAGTATACATACTCTGTGAAATGAAGTGTTTGAAATTAATTATTATTATTATGGTAAAATTGCTACTGCAAAGGAGATACAGTCTATTTAGAGCTGCAGAAAATGACAGTAGAATCTGATAATTGAATTATAAACTGTTTTAAAAAGAGTAAGATGATGTCCAAAAATAGTACCAAAGGTGCCAGAAGCAATTTGAAGTCTCATAGCAGGATTTTTCTTTTTGTCTAGATTTTCTGTGACACAATACACTCTATTAATTGTGTTCTCTAACCCATCCCTAATCAAGTCAGCCTGTTGCTTGGTTATCTTTTGGATTATCATTTTCCCATATATACTCAAAGTTAAAAAATCAGCTTTCTGTATATAAAGGTGAGGAGGAAGAACTAGCAAAGAGGTGTGTTTTGTCATAAAAGCCTCATTCTGATAGTCATAAAGGAAAATATTTCTCTTGAATTCAATGAAAATTTGATCATCATGCCTGCTGTGAATGGATACTCCAGGGATTCTAGTATTAACAAAATATGAATAGTTCACAATTAAAGCTAAGAACCAACATATTTAGTAAATATACGAGATATTGCCATATTCTGGGTGAGTGCCCAAGAGCAGCAGTGGACCCCTTAGTCATTCAGCATTGGCAGAGCTGGATGGACTTTAGGTTTTCTGCAGCTAAAAATGCAATTCGATTTCAAGCCTTGCTAGTTGTTTATTTAATATTCAGGATGGTTCTCTATTAATGCTTTCATTTCTCAGTTCAAACTCTACCTTAAACTTCCTTCTTCCTTTATTTTGCATCTTCAACTTGCTCTTTTGGGAGGTTGTTTCCCCTTCAAGAGTTGCTAAAAGTCTTGAGAGGTCAGGGAAATGCTTTTCTTGAATAATTTTAAATCTGCTTTTGCAAGTAAAATAGGGTCCTGAATGAATTATATAGTAAATATCTTTGGGAATAATGGACTTCTGAATAGTTCCTTGAGATTTATTATCTCTGAGTTCTCAGATTTACATTCTAAGTTTTACTATAAACAGGCTCTATGAAAGATTTTGTCTGTTTACTAATTTTTTCTGTCATCTCCTAGTTTTGATTAATGAAATTGTTGCCATGTCCTGTCTATAGTAGAACATAATTTTAACAAGATTGACATTCTAAATTATTTTCCAAAAATACTTCTCTTATACCTGGGAAGCAATCATCCATTAGACTACTTTCCTATGAATTCTCATCCTATGCTTAGATTTAGGTCGTCCAAAGCCCTTTTTTTTTTGGTTTTTTTTTTAAGCAGATGTTTTTCCCTGTGCTGACGCAACCAATTATTTTATTTCCTTATAGTATCCAAGAGTCTGCAGAAACATTCAAATATGTTTCATCTCAATTACTTTGAAGGCTGAGCCAATTCTTACTCATTACCTAGGAAAATTTAGGCATGTCTCTAGTTCTAGGGAGATGAATGATAGCTTTCACTTAGAAGAGTATCTCTGGAGTTCGGAGCATTTCCAAGATAGAAGTTAGCTCCTTAAGCTTGGCCACAGTAGCTAACTAAGATCAGCTCAGGTACCAAGATTGTCTGAATTTGTGGACAAAAGTGTAGATGGTTTGGAGGTGTAAGTAAGCTCTGTATTTATGCAATACATGAAGGTTGGCTGATCACTCCTCTCTGTTTCATTCATCTCATTAATTTCATTCAGCATCTTCATGCTTTGAGATGGCCATTGCTGCTTCTTTAGAGCAAATCCATTGAGGCCACTAGGTGCTATGGCAGTGTCAGTCTGTCACACATGGACACTGTGGTCCCCCCTGTAACAGAAGACATTAAGACCTTTGAAAAAAACAAAACACAGAGCCCTTACAAAACCCGCATGTCATTTGTCCCCTGTAACAGAAGACATTAAGACCTTTGAAAAAAACCAAAACACAGAGCCCTTACAAAACCCACGTCATTTGTGCAAAATGAAAGATCTAAAATGCTGCAAATTCAGATACAAAAAGACACTCTCATTCCTAGGTTTCATTTCCAGATGGCCTTTGCTCTATCCCCACATTAGAAAGCTGCTTCAGTTTTTTTTAAAGGCTTGTTAAAAGTGCTGTAAGGTTACCATGCCAAAGAGCATGAAACCTGGCTCTGTTAGCTGCCATATCTCTGTGCATGAGGCGGGCATGAGCTACGGCTACACTCGCCCCTTAAAGAGACCTAAATCCCTTGCTTTGAGCCAAGCCTGACTATACAGCCTTGGCATTAAACAGAATATGGCACTACATAGGACTGGCACCGTGCTGAACACGCAGCAGTGGCTCCGTGGGGTTCCTCACCTCAGACAGCTCTGTAGCTGGAAGAGCCGGCACCGAGACACCCGCTGTGCTGCCAGTACATAGTAAGACTTGGCTGAAAATTAGGGAAGAAAAATTGTCCATGCAACAGTTCCTCTAACCCATCCAAAGGTATTCACTGAGCTACCCCCTCTCTGCTCCATGAGCCTTCGCCCTGCCCCTTGCATGGTGTCTCAGCCATCTCCTGTGCCTTGTTGACTTCATTCGGGACGGGAATTTGCGGATACCTCTGCAATCCATGTTCTCCATATTTGCATGTCTTACTAGAGACACAGGAAGACATGGAAATGTTCATCAGTTCAAAGGAAGTCCAGGTCTGCTCTTTGCTACAGAAATGGCATCTTAAACATTTATTAAGGCCTGTAAATATTTTAACATCCTTCCGACTTGAGATTATTGCATTACATGAATGTTTAATAGGTACAGAAGCTGCACTTAAAGCACTGATTAAGGCATATGTATCTCTGGAATATGTATAGCTTTCACAGTGGCACTAAGAGAAACAAACCTGAACTTTTCTAGCACTCATTACAAAAAGCAGAAAAGTGTCCTATTTGCCATAGGAAGCCTCTCACAATGTGTATTCATGAGATAAAACTAGTAACTGTTCACCTTTCTGATTGCTGATTCTCATTCAGCTCTAACAACATTGAACCCAGTTTTCTGATGTATTCTGGAAGTGAGGTGTTCAGTGAAAGCTCATTGTTAGCTATCTGCTTTTTTCCAGAGCCACGGCATACCTGCAGCTACCCTGCTACCTCAACCATGTCGTGGTTGTGTGTATCCCTCGCATACATCCATGGTCAAGTCTCCTGCTGCGTAAGGACCACGTCTTGTAAGTCATTTAGTCCTGTTCACACCTATATAGAAATCTCCTGCCCCACAAGAGGAGGAATTTTTTTTCCATTTTCTCCTTGTTTTAGGAGTTTACAGCCCTGTGGACTAGGTGAGATCCTTGCATCCCCTGTATGCTATGGGGGCAGCTATCTCCCATTTGCAGGCAGTCTCTCCAAGCCCCTAGATGATAGAGTCCCGTTTCCAACCTGATCAGGAGTAGGAAGGCTGTGGTGTCAGGCGTGGCTGTGCGAGGTTGGTAGCTAGCCCTGTTAGCCCACGGAGTAGGCAGGGGGTCTGTGTGCTTCTTCTCAGGGATGTGGTTGGGTTACCAATGGCCATAGTGCAGAATCAGCTTTGTTACAGCCCTGATACCAGTTTAATTCCTCTCATGAAATGGGAGATAAGGCCTGGAATCTTCAGTCAACAACCCACAACAAATTTAATTGTCGTTGTACAAAATTGTCAAGTTCAGGCCAAAAAATACAGAGAGTCACAATTGCTCTGCATGGCAACCTGATGGTCACTTGGCAGAAATGAACCACTGTGAGTGATGGGGATGGGTCGGATGCCCAGATTTAGGATGCTTTTCCATTGTCTGACAGCCTCCGAAAATGGGGGAAGCACCTAGCAACGTTCAGTTCACCTCCATCCTGACGTATGCTCAGATCGCACCAGCAAGGTCTCTGATGCAGACTAAAACCATTAGCTATCACCATCATCTCTTCAGATGATTATCCCAGGGCTTTTTATTTGATCAAGGGAAAACTGTGAGCATGTTCTTTTACTCGGAAGCAGGAGCACACCTGGTTGAACACATCGACTGAAATATCCTGCTAGAGGGAAAGCCAACATCTGTCTCCAGCTGGAAATCCTGCATGCCTCAAAAGGTCACTTTGCATGGTAATTTGATGATAAAGGAGGGAGTTAACACCCATCACAGGGACTATGACAGCACCCATGAGCAGAAGGCCGACTGCAGTCTTATCCTCCCTTAAGGTACGGAGGTCACACCGTTCCTAAGAGCTTTAGATGGAGCCTCCCTGATCAAAGCCAAACACAAAACCTAAAACCACTTAATTACTTGGGAAGCGTTGACCTGACCTGATGCTTTCCATCTGACATCTCTACACTTATGAAAAAGAAGACTGAAATCCAGACACAGCAAACTGTGTAACACCTTGCTTAGGAACTGGGGCTAGGTACTCTCGGCCGGCTGCATTTCCAGCATGAAATACTCATTAGGGTTACATGCGCATCATTCATCGCCTGTAATTGGCTCCCAGTAGCCCTGGGAAGGATTTGCCGGGGAACCTGAAACATGGTATGATAAGCAAAGCAAGACTACTCACCTCACTGTGTTCTTAAACCCTTTCCTTTAGTTTAATTCGCAATAGCTTAGACTGAATGAACTTAAAGGTCTTTTCCAACCTAAATGACTCTGTGATTCTGTAAGGAGACTCCCCCAAACCGAGACTTTCCATCTGAAATTTCCTCCTATGTTGCATTCTTTTTCCATAGCTATACAGGCTTAATTTCTCACCTGAACTGCACTCAGCTGTTCCTCCTAATCCTTGGGCTGTCAACCTCAAGGGTTTTTTTTGGTAACAAATAATTGTGGATTTAATTTTTGAAACTTTCCAAAGTGACAGAGGGCAGCTTAAAAGTATTTGCTGTAGGAATACTGCATGTAAAATCATACTGCACACACAGCAGTAACGTTTTTATGATGAAATAGCAAAGTACATTGTAAAATTAATACAAAATAGCTGAATTGGTATGTTTTTCCATAGAGCTGAAGGCAAATTTCTTAGTAAGTCACATATAGTTATAATTCTAGGAAGAAAGAATTCTAGGAATTCTAGTTTGTTTTTCTTGAATGGGTGTCTCAGGAGTTACTTGGCCACCTCTGCAAACAGCACTTGCCTCTCCATAGCATGGCTGCTTGCTCTGCTTTGACTTTTTTTTCCACATCCAACAGGTCAAAAAATGGTAAAAAATATGGAGTAATTGATTGCATTAATGGAGCAAATGATCACTTTAAAAAAAAAAACCAAACGCTACGTCTAATTTAGACATAGAACTAAACCTGGCTTAGGTGGAATAGTTACCTGCTAAGATAAGTCTGACCGAATCGAGCCTAGAAAGGCCTGGGCAATGCCCAAACCCACCTCTGCAGAACCTTACACAGGAAATTGGGGCCTGTTGTGGGTTACAGGCTTTGTTATGATGTAGGGCTGCAAATACCTGCTGACAGCATGGGGACCTTTCGATAGCCAAAAAGTACTGAATTGCCACAGTATAATTCTAGTTTTTAGAATAAGCCGAAGCTTAATGGCTTAACTGTTATTATTCAGCTGTATGTTTCCCTGACAGCTTTATGTATTAGTAAAAAAATAGAAATGAGGGCATCCACTTTTGGATTGATTTTTCTCTTGCTGAGGAAAACAGCTTTGCTGATTGTTTGTTTTTTAATTAAGAACTCTGACTGAAATGAGATTTTCGAACCCACATAATTTTACTTGAAATGCTATGTCTCATTTTCCAAAATGCTCTGTCCGTTTGCTGCATGCTGATAGGGTGTATACCGCTAAATACCTAAAGGAATATTTTCCCAGGTCTGCATTTACTCAAAAAACAGGGACAGAGGGATACAATTTCAATGTCAAACTCGGTAGTATCTTTTAAACTATTGGCAAAAGTTATTTTTTAGAACTTATAAATGAATTAAAATATTTTCTGTGTTTTTTCCTCCATGAGTAAGCCCCTACTTGCAGCCCTCAATGCCTCTGACTTGGCCAACAGAAGCCATTTAACGTCAGTGAGTTGAATCTCACTCAGGAGGCTCGAGCACTGCACTGGATTGACATTTCAAGTAACAGGGGAAAAAGGTCTGCTGTTCATCATTGCAGTTGGGAAATTATAGCTGATTAGTTTCTTTTAACACTGGGTTTGGGGTTTTTTTAATTATTTGCAGGCAATTTGGGGGTTGGCTTTTGGATACGCTGTCTTTCAGTGTACCGAAGAATAAAACCGAACCGACATTTTTCAAAAATGTCAACCTCTGGCAAAGTTGCAAGTGCAGCACCAGGAGTCTTGTACATGACGGTGTGTAATGCAGCCGGTGATAAAAGCCCGGCACTGCGGCCGGGAAGCAAACGCTCCAGTTTCCACTCTGCTGCTGGCTGCACTTGATTTTTTTTTTTCTCTCTTCCTTCCACTTTCCCATATTTTTTAAGGGTTTTGGGGTTTTTTTTTGTTGTTGTTGTAATCATGGTAGAATTAAATGGAATGTATTTTCATCCTGACAAAGGCTGGGAAGTGTTGGCAGAGCTCGTGCCTGCACATTAAGACCACAGGGATGGGCTTCCTGCAAACGTCGCAACATCTCTGCTGGGCTTATTTGCGTGATCTTGTCCCTTCCCCAGGTGAGAGGCCACCTTGGCTCCGTGGGATCCTGCTGCTTCGCTGCACCCCCGGTGCACCGCACCCATCTCCCCAGTGCCTGGGGGTGCCCCGCTCCTGCTGCTGCCCGCTCTCCTGTCACACAGCAGCCGCCGGTGCTCCCTACCAGGGGCAGCCGAAGCGCTATGCCAGGTACCAATGGGAAGGGATTTTGTAAGAAGTTTGTAATTATTTTAATGGAAAAATAGTGGCTTGTCGAAAAGACAAATCCTCATGCTTCCTTCTGCTGGACCAAATCCAATTTTGTCTGTCCCTGAGGCTGTATCAGGGATCAGGTTCTTCTCCACTGTCTTGGAGGCAATAACGGAGATTGTCCAAGCTGGGCACCCAGGAGCTGTGTGAAGAGGCCATTTGTTTTTGTATGCATGTGATGATAGCAACTCTCCACAGCCCTCCCGGCTCTCCCCATCCCTGGCTGAGCTCCACAGCTGCTGCCCCCAGCTTGCCCAGGCTCGGTCCCCCGGCGAGCACCAGCCCCATGAAGCCAGAGGGGTTCTCCGGGCCCTCCTTTCTGCCTGACACCGCAGCTCACCTCTCTGAACAGGTGCTGTAGAAGCTGATGGACTCTCCCAGGGCTTCTTAACCCATGTGCTGCCAGAAGAGGACGGCACCGCTTTGAAACATACGTAATCCTGGCCACGCTGCTGAGCGAGGCCGGGCAATCAGCTGGAGCCAGGCTAATCGCTCACTTAGATCAAGTCCTTCTTGAGACCTTCATTATCTCCCTCTCTGATTGAGATCGTAGAGAAAATTACTCATCAGTGTTTTGCAATGTGAAGGTGGTTGTCTTAAAGCTGCACAGCCAGGCTGTGATTTCAGGAAGCCATGCTGCAACTCTGCCTGTTAATTAGGATTTTGGGGTGTTTGAGGTGGGAACGTGCTTGGGCTCTAAAGACAGCCAGTGCCTCACCGTGTGCTATGACACCGACTCAGCAGATTTCCCATTTTCTGTTTGTCTCTGCTCTCATGGTGAATAATGTTTGCATTGGTAAAAGTGGGGTTGGCAGATTAAGTGGTCAGTTTGCGGCAGGCAGTGCTGCACCGTGAATATGTCATCCAGTTTTGGGGCCCTCCACAAGTCAGGAGGGATGTTAAGATCCTGGAGAGGTTACAGTGATGGGACATCAAGAAGTTCAGTGACCCGAAGGGTGTCACCTGCAAGGAGTTGCTGAAGGATCTGGCCATATTTAGCCTGGATAACTAGGAACCTAATAGCAGTCTACAACTACTTGAAGGGGACTTACAAAGAAAGTGAATCCAAGCTCGTTTTCCAGCAGTGATAGATGATGGACAAGTTAAAGGGTGTGAGTCTCCACGTGGCCACTAGGAAGAAGCGTCTCCATGGGGTGGGTAGTATGGCACTGGAACAGGCTGCCCAGAGAGGCTCTGAGCCCTCCATCCCCTGAGGTATTGAAGCCTTGGCTAGTCAGAACCACAGCCAACCTAGCCTTGGTGACCTACAGCAGTAGGGTGGCCCAGCCAACCTCCCAGGTCCCTTCCAACGTCACGATCACCACGGTGGGCAGCTGTTTTCTAAATGTATGATCTTCCAAAGTGTAATTTATGGTGCTGCTTTCCTCACCCAAGTTTGTCCTCAAAGCCCAGCTTTCTGGCCTCACTGAAAACCACGGATGAGACCACACAGGACTGAGGGGTGCTGGAAATGTTTAAGTCAAAGCCATCGTTAGCGAATTCACATGAAGGTGGGCAAGCACATGGCCTAAAGCCCATCAGACAGCTGGTCTTGTCATCTGACCGACTCCGAAACACCCTTGCTTGGGGTGGGACAATGCTTGCAGGCATGTGACAGGTCTTAAATTGACAGCCCTTTGCCTTGCTGGCTGGGAGCTTGGGAGGGAAGGGGGCAGGAGGGGTGTTGTCAGATGACTTTAGTTTTCTTGCTCCAGAGCAGTAGGTAATTTTGAGTCTTCTGCTTGTTATGCCACAATAAGCCTTGTGAGAAAGCAAAGCTATGCAGACAAAAATCCCACCCTCTGCCCTGAAAGTACGAGCCAGAAATAAAGCACACAGAGAGGAACTTTGTTTCTTCAATTTAATTGAAGTTACTTAGAAAAATAATCAGGCTTGAATGGCTTTTTTAAGGAAAGATTCATGAGCAGTTCACACTTGTGTTGGCAATGTATAACTTAGCTTTTTTCTTTATTAACAGTATATTTAGGTATGAGGAGATACTTTTCTACAACAAGCCTTCTACTGCATACAAATAGGTTAAAAAAAAAAAATCCAACCCCACGTCGATGTTAAATTATTCGTACACACTGTATTGTGCATGCATGTAAGAAAATAACACTCTCTGTAACAAGAGTAATAGTAAGGACAGTCCCTTTTTGTACCTGAAAAGTGCAGCAGACTACAGTGAAACCCTAAAACATCTGGGGTCGACTTTTACTCCTAAAAGCGCTTTTGTCTGTGGCTTATTCATGTCACTTGCCTTACGCAGCGCGGGGCTCAGGCAGTTTGCACGCTTGTGTGATAATGGACGTGGGTTATGAAGAGGCCGGAGCACGGACCAGGTGGGGTTTAGAGGGCCTCTCACCGCGCAGGGGTCACTGTCGTGTGCGCATGGGACACGTCCAGCCTGGGCTCCAGGTTAAGGTGCTTGGGGCCACCTGGAGGGAGCGAAGCCCCGGCGGTGGGTACCGCGCCGGGTGAGGAGCCGCAGGCGCTGCTGGGCTCAGCGCTGTCCCTGCCGAATGATGGGGGGGCTCCAGCTGCTCAGGGATGGGGGTCACCGCTCCCCCAGCCCAACAGCTCTGATGGGGGCTGCGGGGAGCTGGACCTTCCCCGCTGGGTCCTGTCCGCGCTCACCACTGCTTCGCCGTGGTTAATGAGCATCCCTCAAACGACAGCTCCCCAGGTGGGCCTCACAGCCCCACGGGCATGTCTGTACCTGGAATTTTGCTGAGGATGCAGTTTTGCTCATTTGTTTTCCAGGACCAGCTGTAGCTGCAGCAGAAATGAACCCATGGGGAGGCAGCACCTTGGAGCAGACCAGCCCCTCTTCTCCTCCAGCTGGGAAACCCTACGAAGAGGTGGGGTAAAAGCAACTGGGGTGGGGGTCACCGGCTTGCTGAGCTGAGGAGGAATGGCCCTGAACATCCTCCCCTGTGGGGGAAGTGGGAAAAGATCAGTTTTGGCTCAGTCAAAACAACACACTCAGTAAACCAAAAAAACCCAAAGGCTATTCCTTAACATTTGTGGTCATCCTCGGACCTGGTGAGGGCTTCGTGCTCAACGCGCAGGACACCCAGCACGTCAGCTGCCCATTTTAAACACAGCTCTACAGCCCATTCCCAGCACCCCAAAACAGGCATAAACGTGCAAAATGGGCGGTTTGTAGCAGTTTGGGATCAAGGTTTTGAAAAAGCAAGTGGCTTTTAAATACCTGCTTAAGACCACACAAAAGCCATCCCAGTGCCCGTAGGGCAGCCCCCTTAGGGGAGGCGGAATTTGGGTAATCAAACCCAAAGCTGCTGCTAAAAATCCCGGCTGGAGCAGCACTCACCCCTCAATTTCCAGAAGAAGTTTTTCACCTAAAGCTTTTCTGTCGTAGTTGTCAAATGGGGGTTTTGCGTCTCCAAAGCAGTGAAACTAAAGGAGGAGTACTTCAGAACAGACACAAACGTGGTGAAGACAGACAAAAGTACAAAAAGAAAGGGGGAAGCACATCCTATTTTTAAAATATATGTACTTCCTGAAGCAACTTTTTTCTTAAGTAAACAAAATTCACATCACATTCTGTTGGGGGGATTAACAGCTGACTGAAGAGAAAATTGGACCAAAATGTTAGCACTGTCAGATACAAGACCAAACAAGCACACGAAATATTGGAGGGGGAGAGGGGAAATCTACCCTCACACAGATGATTTTTTTTTTCTTAACAAGCATCTAACCATTGAGCTATGAACAAAAGAACTGCGACAGGCACTTGCAACAGCTCTGCACGCGCTAAATGAGACAAAACTGCTTTCAAGTACAACGCCAGCCAGCAATCAGCAGCCGCTCAGGAACCCAGAGCCGCGGGGCGCAGCCAGCCAGCTCCTCGCCCGCCACTGGGGCAGCACTGCGGGTTACACACGGGGCCTGGGCTATGAAAACAGTTCCAGAGTGGATGAGAGATTTTTTTGTAGGGAGTGATAGAAAAATAATGACCTGTGTCCCAGCTAAGGCCAAATCCAAATGTGAAAAGACTTCAGCTGCTGTTTGCTATGTTAATTCGTTCTTCACTGAGATTTATTCAGCGACTTATTTTTATAAAATAAGACAGAACTTATTTGTCTTCTTTAAGCACATGTGTGCCCTGGAGACTCCTGTAATTCAGAGAATGAAACTCGGCTACTGTACAACACGACATTTTCAGCATCTGGCTCCGACACTGCTAGAACAGCTCTGCCTTCAGCTGGGTTTATTTAAATCCTCACAAATTTTTGGAAGTGCTAGGTTTGGTCACAAGACTGACACACAGGCAAGTCAACCCCCCATTTTAACAATCATTCAATTTTGAAACAGATCGTAGGTCCCTACAAGTGGCCCCCCACCCCCCAACTCAAGTCTCTGCCTCCTCCTGCCCATCAGCCGGCTGCTGGTGCTGCCGCCCCGGGACGGGACGGCTTGGGGTGGCCACAGACCGCTCCCCAGGCAGGCGTCCACCGCCCCCTTGGCCATGTGCCTCTCCTGCATCAAACTAAAGCAAATGCTTGGAGAAGCCTGTGCTTCGGCTCGCTAGGTTGCTGGTAGATCCACACCGAAATCCCTTTCTTGAAAGGTGTTTGCTGTGAATGGATTGATACTTGCTTGTCCCAAACAGTCTCCCGGTGCGCTACGCCTGTACAATCTGCCATCCCAACGAAACACTCGTTACAGAGACATTCACCTTAACTCAGTCACTGTTTCGCACCAGAGCTGACATAGATGAAATACTAACACACCGGACATTGGAAACATCCCTGTCAATGCTATTTGACAACAAAAAAAAGGCTCCTGTTCCCAGGGAGAAAGCCATGAAACCAGCAGGTAGGCAGATGAGATCTTTTTAGTGCCTTACCTGCTCAGAAATCAGCACTAAGGTGACCTACTGGCTTTTCAAATGACACGCCCACATCCTTTACAGCAACGTATCGAGACCAGTGTTTTTTGAGCCCATTTTGGTTGCCTATCTTGAGTTCAGTTAGGGAGGGATGACTCACAGAGGGTGAAGCTCCCCCCACCCCCATCCTGGCTATGAACTACATGAATATCAGTTGCTTTGGGCATCCAAAAATCTCTACAGTCACTTTCAAAATGCTATTTTTTTTTCTGATGGATCATCCTCAAATCTGCATTCCTTTGGGCTGGCAGGCTTCAAATTAAGAGACAATGGGACTGGTCATATTCTTAATAAAATTATTAGGTATAGATTTATAAAAAGTTCATGGTTTCTCTTCCCAAGGAATACATTCACATTTCTTTCAGTCATAGGTTTTAGATATCATGAATCTATCAAGATTTGTTTTACTTTTCCCTTCCAGGGCTAGAAAGATAAATGTACTAAAAAAAAAAAAAAATAATCTAAGTGCAATATCACTTTCTGAGGAAATCATTTCCACCGCCCTTCTCAAAGCATGTGGTATCAAGAACCATTCCTGTATTTACCTGCATCAACAGCTGATGGAAGTATATTATTACTCAACTAAGGAAAGCACAAACCAGGCTCCTTTTGTCCAAATGTTCTCTTATCTCTGCTGCTGAAGTGACACCTACCAAGAGACCATGTTTTAAATAAGTATAAATAACATTAATTAGAATTGGAGGAATGCAAGATCAATGAAATTCAACAGAACACAATATTTTTTAAAACAGTGTAGCAGTATTACTCATTTCTACAGCTAGATCGTCACAATCCTGTTACCCTGCAAAGAGAGCTGTCCTTTCTTACAGCTGATTTAAATAATTTTGACTGTGCTGCTCGCAGCATCATTCAAAAAAAGAAAATATTAATTTACAAAATAACCCATTCTCCATATTTATTATGACAAATAAAAATCTTAAATAAAAGAGGCTTTCTCTCCCCTCTCTCCCCCCGACCCATCCCTCATTCCAATTTCAGGTAGCTTGGCACTGAGTAATTGAACATTAAAAAATCAAGTTTGTAGACTTCATACAGCTGCGTTTGGTGCTCGGAGCTGATGTTCTGGAAGAACTCTGTGGTCATTTCGTCAGTAGTTCTCGTAGACTTTGCATAGGTGGGGAACTTCAGGTAGCTGCCTACTCCCGCCAGCTGGAGAATGTAATTCGAATCCTCTTCGAGCGTTTCGTACTTTCCTATGAGGTCGTAGTGGATGTGGCAGGGGTGGCAGAGGGAGTACACAGTCTGCCAGTGCTCGTTGAAGGGCTCTTCTCTTTGGGTGTGCGGGTCGATGAGATAGGCCACAAACTCTTCAAATTTCACATCATCGCCTTTACGCAGAGCTTCCTGGGTTGCGTTTTTCCTCTGGCGCCTCACGATTTTGGTGCCGTACCGCTTGTGGAAGGAAGTGTTGTACTTCTGGGTGAACTTGTTCCTGTAGGCTGACACCAGTCTCTCGAAAGGCTCGCGAACAAAGAGGAACTTCATGTAGTTTTTCAAGCGGTGGTTGATCTCTGGGATGCTGTACTGGTTGAGGGTCTTCAGGTTTGAAGACACATGGGCTTCATTGGCTGGGATTTCCATTGGATCACTGTACTTGCCTCTTCCCGTCAAAACCATCATGACTCTCTTCCAGTTTGTGCAGGCCACTTTGGGAACATAGCAATAGATCATTTCGTGGTCTTCATCCACGACCAGGTGTTTGAGATCGTTGGGTGTCAGCACGCGGCGCTTCCTGCTAGAGACGCTGTTTGCTCGGCACGTGTCTGTCACTTGGTCTCGTCTAATCTGATGAAGGATTGCTGTGTTGGACAACTGCAAAGAAAGCACAGGCACCAGTAAGTCAAGCTGCTGGGAAACCCTTACTGCCTTGTTGCCTATTACACAGACTCATAGAGACGGGGATTACTGCCTGCGTACAACAGCTTGTTTCTTGGCTAGGACCTTGGCAGAAGAAATGAAGCCCATGGAGATTCCTGCTAATCCCCGAAGGGAACATTCACTCAGACATGTTTTCTTGAGGAGCAGGGAGAATATTAACTATAAATTTGCTTCTCTGCTAAAGCCACATTGTCAGAGAAGGAAAGAGTATGTGGCCTTGTGACATACACAGCACTATGTTCACCCACAGCCTTTTATTATTTTGTTAATAGTACCCTAACTTTCTACTATTGTTGCTGCTGGGTGCTTTGGAGAGGCTGTAATCTGGTTTGGGAGGGCCACAGGGCAGCTGCACAGAGACGGCCAGAGTCTCACCACCAGCCACCTCCTGCCCAGTGTCCAGCGACAACAGCAAGAGGTTCTGCTAAGGCAGGGAATGAGCTCCTGTGGGAAACAGGGAATTCTAGCCCAAAGCAAAGGACCATGAAGATGCATGGCTTCTGTGTTTGGTTACTCAGAGCCATCTGGGGCATCTCTGCATAGCACTGTGTTCTGCTGCACAGCCCCACCCTCACTGCTACAAATGCCTTGTTACGTGTTCTGAATAAATGGCACCAAAGCAACAGGGGGAAGGTTTTGGTAATGTTATTTACATTCACTTAACACCACTTACCTGTGGATTTCAAAGAGCCTTATGGTCAATAATTAGTTTAGCCTCAAAGGCAAGTATTAAGGCAAGTATTGGCCTTGCTGTTGGATAGGCAAGGAGGTCTGAGATTCCTTCTGAAACACTGAGTCTTTCAAACATTTTGATCTCATACCTTCTAGTTGGGTTAACACGAATCACAGGACACTGGGATGAAGCAGTTGAGGCAATGTAGGCTGTACACATCTGCTGTGGGAATGCCTTTGGTTATAGGGGTCTTCCCCCTCGCCAGTATCATACCCTCAGCAAATGGTTCTGCACCAGCTTAGGGGTTCATACTGAGCCTCCAGTTCCTGCAGTCATGGGTCACTTTCTCTGCTTTCAGTACTGATAGTTAACCCTGATTCACGTTAAAAAACCCCAAAACTCTAAGAACAGGATCTGAATGTACTTTATAGGCAGAACCCAAACCAAACAAGATGGAACCAAACCAATTGTAGGACTTCTGAGCTTCTAGAAAGAACGGAGACAGAAACTCTATTGCTATGGACAAACCCTAAGAACCCAGGTTTCACACGCCCAAGGGGCAGCAAAGGTTTTTACAACACATGAGCCACACTGACTCTCCCCTCCTCTGAGCTGCAGTGGGTTGCAGAGGAATGTTTTTGTAGGATGGGCAACACCAACGGGCTGCTGCACCTCCAACATGGGCAGGAGGATCTGTATCTTCAGGACAGCATTTATGTGCCAAGCCTGGGACCTCTGTATTTTGTGCAGTGCCACCCACCTCTTCTCTGAATTCCTTGACACATTCCTCAGCTCATCTCTTTAGACTCTCTGTTCAGCAAATGTTGGCTAATGGTGAAAACATGCACTAGCCCAGCTTGGCTCGCCTTTTCTGCTTGTGTGGTATCCCCTGAACACCTCCCAGCTGCATTTCAAGGCCAGTTTTATGTTATAGTCCAGAAGATGAGAAGCCAGATGTGAAATGTGCTTCATCTTTCCTAGGAAAACTGACTGTCAAGGAGCTTCCACAATAAGATGTTAGAAAGTAGTTGTCAAAGACCACACAGATTTTTGAAGAAAATTACTTTTTCTGTTAAAAAGAAATAAAATCAGTATTTCAATTTATGCTGTCTTCAGAGAGAAGCAGAGCTAACAGTCAGCTCTACACCGGTTAGAGTTACCAGTGAAAAACTTCCGAAGGACTACACAAAACCCTAAGCGAAGTCACAGACATTCTCACCTAGAGACAGATAAAGTGGTGGAATCTCTCCTGTACATTTTCATCAATACCATATAGCACAGTACTGTTGTTTGGCTCTGGTGTTAGAGTTAAAAAAAAAAAAAGTAATGCCCAAATATACTGCTACATTACAATATGTTAATGCACTATATTTGCTTTTCTGGTGCTGTTCTTGGGATAAACACAGAATTAAGTGGATGAGATTCTATGGCCTGTATTAAGAGAGAAGGTCAGGTCTGATAATCTAACGGTTGCTTCAGACCCCAATCTGCAGATGAATCTTTGTAGAGCTGTGCTTTGCTCCTGGTTTCATTCCTACATCAATAATCTGAGCATTTCTTCCCCATACATTAACATTAATGAGATTTTCAGGCATTCGGAGTAAGGGGAGAAATGCAGCCTTAGTATTTGCAATTGCAAATGAGATTGTACTACATTAAATTCACTTAAAAGATGGTACTTGTGCATTTTGAAGTGGTACTTGTCTCCTGCTCTTTTTATCATGGAAGAAATATGAAGAAATGGCAAAAAAGGTTGGTCAGCTACATTTACTAAGTCTACACCAACAGCCCAGCATCAGCCCTGCACATGCTCTCGCCTGTCTGATGGCACACAGAACACACAGTAAATATCAATGTAACAGCAAAAGGGTATTGTCCTATTCTCATAAATTACAGTATGGATGATGTATGAAGGACCACCTAGGAAATAGAGTTTTGAAAGCTCTATTTCCATTTTTTTTTTTTGCCTAGACTTCATCTTGTTGAAAAAAAAAAGGCCAATCTAGTGCCTGTTCCAGAACGATGCCAACTGTATCAAACCCCACTTTCTTCTGCAGCTGACTAACACACCAGATCTACCCTGGAGGAGCTGACCTACTTGCTTCCTTCAGAGAATCAGAGAGTCCTGCTGGAAGGAGTGGGCAACACGAAAGCCACGCTCACACTGCACTGGTGAAAAGTCACGTTAGGCACCGGAGAGTCTTTGACAGAGCTCCTGCAGAACCACCAAGCTCTTCCTTGTAAGCTGTGAACCCCAGAGGACGTGCTCCATGGTCGCCAGAGCCTACGGCACAGTGCGAGGTAATCGTTACAGGGTTTTGCAATTTGATATTTTGAGATTATATATTAACACTGAGTTACCTGATGCTAATGTGGTTCCTCCTCATTTAAAGTTATAGGCAAGGAATTTAATAATAATAATATCACACCTGAAGCTGGTGAGGGGAACTAGGAAGAGAATAAGCTTACACAAAACTGGCACTACATTTATTTAAACTGGAGGTCCAACTGGCCAGTGAAAATGTGCTCACAACTAACGAGGAAAATACACCCCACAGATTTAACCAGGCAGAGAGGTAAGATCCAAGTGACAGATACTGTTAAACCCACGGGTGGTGAAGGGCAAGTCAAAACAATTAGGGCCGTCTTCCCCCGAAGCGGTTGTAGATGTGGCTACAGCAGAATTGTGACCCATTCCCAGAGGTCCCTGCTGATCCCTCAGTTAAGAAGCCACAGTAAGTCATGGCCTACACCCACCCCACTCTGGGAGAGGGCACTTTAAGTGTGTACGCAGGTAACCCTGAGAGCAGCGTGGGGATGGTGATAAAGCCAGTGCTTGGGTCGCTCCTCTGACAGTTCAACTTTGACTTCAGCTGGGCATTAAAGGTTTTGGGAAGATGTCTGATAAAAGCGCCCGTTTCTCCCTGCAAGGACTGACACCACCATAGATGCACTTGATCATGGTTTTTTCCTGCAGAAGCTGTAAAGGGGGACAGACAAGGGCCTGTGAAGATCAAAGTTCTTCTTCCTTTCCTGATGCAGCAACAGAGTTGAACGGGGAGGCAACATGAGCAGTGGGAGACTCCCAAGCTCAGCTGCGTTTAAAAGAAAAAGAAAAGTAGTCTGGGGGCACTCTGATCCCAGAAGCTTCTCATTTCCATCAGTCCCAGACTAAAAACGAGGGAGGAAAGCAAAGTCCAGCACACTGACCAGGTGGATGTCTTCTGTACAGTGCAGGGGGAAGGGCTTTGAGAGTAGCGCCCTGGAGAATATACCGACCAGAAATACACGTGCTGACTGACCGACAGTCGTCAACCCACGGCATGCCAAGGTTATTCAAGGTAAACCTCAGTAATCAGATGGGAGGTATTTTCTTCTGGCTACTTAGGCACAGCAGGATAAAATAATCTTTGAGGGCCTTTCCAAAGTTGACGGCTAAGCAGCAAGTTCAGATTTAAACACAGGACACTGCCAATTAATGGGGTTTTTTTTCTGAATATAGTAGTGTACTGCAGACTGGGATCAGAGATCAATCCAATTCACAGGTACCTGCACTGAAAGCACATTTTTTTAATAGAAGGATGGAAATACCTATGTGCCTCTCAAAAAAAAAATTATTATTAATTAAATTTTGTCTCCCTATTAAAAAATCAGTGTGCAAAGAAGTGTCCCCCACACTTATGAGGCAGGGGTTATATATTTCTGTTACGCTGCCTGCAGCTGCTGCTAGTTCTGCACATTACTGCAATGACAACAGCCAGCGTTGGCAGTGTTAACACGACATTTGGGCATGACAATGCCCAAATCGGGCAAAATTATCCAAACTAATCCAAGACTAAAGGGCAAAATTATCCAAATTAGTTTAGAGTGGAATAAGGAGGATAGATAGTGTGAATGAGGTTTGCAGTTCCATGCCCTGCTAAATTGCTTTTTCTCTTTGGTTTTGAGTTAACAAAGACTTTGCATCTGCCTTTAATTCTTCAATTACACTCGTGTTTGGAGGTTTGGTTTCTGTCCTACGCCTGAACTGTGCAAGCTGCCACAGCATTCCCCGTTATCTCTGGTGCAAGCAGCTATCAATCGAGATCAGCTGCATCTCCCCTGAACATCCTGTTGGGTCTATCCAGTATCACTGTTAAGCTTAGCACGAACCAGAGCTCATCTCCACCAAAATCTTCTTAAAGGTATGTGTTTAGAAGGTGTGTGCAGCAGGCTCATAATCCACTGAAAACAAGGTCTTAAAGTGAAATTGTCAGACAGACTAACTATAGGTGGCACTAACGGTCCTAGTTATGTGACATCCAGAGAGACCAGTATTTCAGTTGACTCTCAGGTATTGTCAGCTCTCCTTCCCCCCGCCCATCCACCACACCACCCGAGTTCTACGTGTTTGTTATTTAATATATAAAACTCTTTCTCGATATTATTTATATTTTCCCAAACGCTTAAGGGTTTTTTGGTTGGGGTTTTTTTGAGCATGAGGTTATATGCAAGCACGTTCCCAATCCTATTTTCACATAAAAAGCACAAATAAGATTCTTGCAAACTTGATGGACAGCCTTGAAGTTACAAACATATTTTAGACTATTTTAATACTTGGCTTTTACAATTTAGATCCATAATTACCCTACTTGGTGTACATATATTCTATACACCAAATTCTAGATTATTTTCTTAAAAACATTCAGCATTAGACAATAAAGGGGAACTAGTAATTTTTCATACTTGACAGTTCAAGCAATAAGCATTTCTCAAATCAACACAAATAATGATTACTCTTTGCAGATTTCTACAGATGACAGACATTGTAGCTATGTGAATCAAAACAGTGAATCTAAAAGAACAATTGCATTTTAGAAAAAGGGATTTTATTAAACTGACCTGTATTGCAATAGTTTTTTTTAAGTAATAGCTTTGCAACTTTTCATATTTTGATTTTTTTTGTCACTTCATAGTGTATTATTCTTGACTTAAATTTGTCAAAAATTCCCATCACTCAAATGAGAACCCCACCAAAACCTCAATCACTATTTGTTCAGAGTCCAGTAAAGCAGACTAGAAAGCACATCGTGTGCACTGGAGGTGGAAACACTTAACATCTTGCTTGAGAACTCAGACAAACAAACTAGAATACAAATTCACTATGAAAATGTCTCTACAGAGTGGCTGGATAATAGAGATAATAAAACTAAAATTAACTTAGGAGCGTTGCTACTAAGCGAGGAAATGTTAGAGAAAAATTATATCCTCTGAAGGAAACTCTTGAAATATTACAAGGCTGCTTTCTTTTCTCCATTTTATGCATTGAACTCATTGCCCCACAGAGAAGATAAGGCTGAATGTGCATTTTTTCGCAATTAATTCTCTGCAGCCCAAGATAACCTTACCATTTTCAGTTCCCACTGTACAGAATGCACCAGGGCTATGAATAGAAGTTAAAACAGTCATACACGATAACTGCTAGCATTGTAGTGTCAAAAATCCTAAACTGCTTCACATATTCCCTCCCTCTTCCTATACACAGACCCAATTTCGTCCACGTGCATCCAGGTAAATGCACAGAGAATGGGAAAGTGAAATAATTCAGCAGTTGCATTACTTTGGGTCCAGAGGCAACAGTTATTTGACTAATGACACAGCCCAAATCCACATCAACTTTGGCATTCACTCTTCTTTGTCCAGGCACATGATTTGGACAAAATCATGAAAAGAAACAACACTAAACCAGTCAAAATCTGGCAGCAGACACACATGCGACCACACACACTTTCCTGAGAAAACTTCACAAGTAGGTCATTAAGTATTGGCCTTTTTGTCTGGGAGAGGAAAATACCACAGTGAACCTAAATGATGCAAAAATATCCTTGAAAAACTACAGACTGACACCAAGTGACACCAGTTGTATGGTAAACCCAGCTTTTTAATCAGCCTAAGGCTCCATCACACAATAAGGTGTGGATTCGGGAAGAAAAGAGGGAGCGCCCTTCTGAATACCACCTTCTACAGTATAATCCCAAACATCTTTGGAAGCCTGTCCATTCCCATCCTCCCTGCTCCAAACTATTTAGTGTCAGCACTCATACAATACGTGGGGATTGGGGGCTAAGAAGAATGCATATATAAAATGTATATATGATATAAATATACATATAAGATTTCTCTGCTGAACAAGGAGATGGAAAAGTTGGAAGTCCCCAGAAAGACCAGGCAGCAAGACCTATGGCCTGGCCACACAGAGGGGAAGGATAAGATGCCGTGTGCGTTGCGATTCAGAAACTCTAGGGATATCTTACAAACACAGGGCAGGCAAAACCGAAGTGACTGAGCTTAAGTGTACCGAGAGGTAAGAAACCATCAGGAAGGCCAGAGGAGACTCGAGCTGGGAATAATTAAAGTGAAAAATGTCCACATTGGTGGGTTTCTTGGGATTTAATTTATAGACAAGTTTGGGGCCTCACAAAGAGCACTTTGCATTGTCTTTCTGGCAGCCAACACCGTCTGTCAGAAGGGAGGGGGAGAAGGAGAATTTGGCAGATGGCCAATCCTTTTTTTTCCCGCCCTCCCCTCACAGCAAAAAGCAGCAGATGGAACCCCAGGCCGGGACCTCAGCCGCTGCCACTGAGGGGTGAGGGTGATGGACCCAGGAAGCCTGACCTCCCCACTGAAGTGGCTTGCTGCATCTTTGACAGAAAAGGACAGCATGTGATGAATTCGTCCGCTCCTAGCTCATTCTTTAAGTGCAGCCATAAATCACCACTTGTATTAAAAAGCTGAAAGGTCTGGCTATCTTGTGAATTTAATTTTAAACTGAAAAGATTCCGCCCTTTCCCCTCCAACACACACACAGGTGTGCACACACGCGATGGCTGGAGCCAAGCTGATGCTCGCTGTACCTGTGCATGTAACCTGCAACACACAGGGACACAACCGTGGTCTTCCTAACCCTTGCTGGTTCCCAGGCATGGATGTTTCACCTCTACACTAGAGTCACTGGTCACTCAAAGCTGTCTCAAGTAGTGCTTATATATGCTAACAGGTTGTTGACAGACACAACAGCAAGGAGTGAGTTTGCTCTCACGCATCTGCAGGATGGGGAGTGGGGACGTGGCAGTGGGACGCAGCAGCATGCCACATCCAAGGGTATGAGGCTGGACTCAGCCGTCTGGCTGACAGGGAGCCGACTGCATCGGGCCTCGCCTGGGGAAGCCCCTTGTTGAGGACACAGCGCCGCTGGCTGCAGGGGTTTAGGAAAGAGCCGGGCTTGCAGAACTGCCGCCAAGTCACCAGGACTAGGTAGGGCCAAAGGCACTTCTACTCTTTATCTCATGATTCCCAGGTTGCATTCGAGGTGCAGACAGATGGCAAAGTGGGACAACCCAAGCCTGGGGATGAGCACATGCACTGGGAAGCTCAAAGCCAAGGGAGTGATCTGTAGCTTGCTGTACACTGCTAGTACATCTCTGCTGCTGGAGCTCTAGAGATGATTTTCGAGGAGAGGCTTGAGAACTGGTTAGCAAAAGGCATGCTGCGTACATCTGCAAATGGTGCAGCAGGAGGAGCCCTGGGCTGGGGATGCATGGAGTCAGCCAGGGTGGAGCTGGGAGTAGCCCGTACAAAACAGAGTAAGAAACTGCATTTTAACATAGCTGGCATCTAGGAGACAATGGAAAAACTGACATTAATTTCCCTGTTGAACTGACATTTGTTTCTCTGTTGCAAGAAGTTGTGGCAGTAGGGGTGAGATAAACCGGGTGGAGGGAGGAAACAGGACGAAGTAGATACATAAATACAAAAATACATAAGAAATTCCACAAGGAGGAAGGGAAGAATCTGCTCGCTGGACTGACTGTGGTTACGACAAGTAGCAATAAAGCTAAACTGGGTTTAGGGGTAAGATATACCTGTGCTGAAACAGAGTGAGGAATCTCCAGCATTGGGAGCCTCCAAGAACCTGCCCCAGAAGGTGTCAGAGGGACCCAAATGACCCCACCATGCTGGCAGGTGTTTCCTCATAGGTCCTTCAAGGTTCACAAACCTGGGATGGTGGCTTCTGGAAGCCAAGCTCACTGTCAAGAACCTAGGTATTTTACGCGCCTCAGGACCAAGGCTTTCAGCAAGCACGGCAGAGCCACACAGGCAGAGAGGCCAGTTAGTTCTTGGAATAAAACCTCCCTTGGGAAAAGGCACCAACATCAAACTACGGGGCGGGCAGATACTAGACAGCTGCTCGGACACCACCACGACAGACACTGTGCGAGACCCTGCACAGGACATGGTGGAGGACATGCAGGCAGCCCCAACGCCAGCAGCTGCCTGGGACACCCGCTCACCTCAGGCAGCTCTGACCCAGCAGCCGATGTTAATGGATTTCTTGGTAACACAAATCCTCCTCCTGTACCTCTGGGTTGCAGCTTAGGTGTCACACAGTCAAGTAGAAATACTTATTTTCTTCTCAGCAGGACATCTGCTATTTTAACTGAATACAATTTATTCAGTCCCATGCTAAATCAGGGTAATACGTTTCCAATTTTTAACTCAGCATGTAACACACCAATATTGCTCCAAAGCTTTTGAGACCCAAATAGGAAAAACTGAAGATAGTTGTTGCATAGCTGGTTTCTTTACATATAATTCATGGGCTTTAGCAACCCGCTGGAGGAGAGGGGAACCCTATAATTACACGTTTAGCTGCGTTGAGTCCTCATCCCCCACGCCCAGGGCAGGCACTCTGTGTGGGACGCTGCGGGATGTCCGCTCCTAACATCTCCTCCCTCCCACGAACCAGGGATACAGGCTCAGGCCCCCACCAAACACACGGTGCTGGGTTTTTTCAGGTGAGACGCGTGAAGGAGGAGCGATCATGCCCAGCAGTGTGTAACCCTGCTGTAAGCTCTCCCTTGTGAGGCTCGCTTGCTGTCTGACTGGGTGGTGAAAAGGCCCAGAGGAGATGGGGAAGAGAGAGCTGATCTTACCCCTCAGCAGGTCAGTGGCAGAAATAAGAACAGATTTAGTTTCCTATCTCAGTCTGACTCTTCTTTTTTTTAATGTGATGATTGAATGAATTCATCTGCACACAGATTGGCAAAATACCTAGATATCTGGATAATGGCTTTTCTTCTCCTCAACTAAACTATTACAAATTAACATTGGATTTCTTTTACTTCCCCTTGGTGAGGTTACATTTTGCTCAGACTAAACCTTGCTGTTCCAAGGTAACTTTTCCTGGTGAGCTTGTCCATGCTGCTCACTAATGTTCACAGAAGGCGACTAACCAGGGTTGCTCATTCTCCACAGCCTTAATTACAGTTACCCGGAAACTTTTCACCTTTCTGCTACTGTACAGAAAGGATTAGATGACCCCCTGCCTGAAAAGACAAAAGGCTTTTTCTATTAAAATGCTAGCATCCATTTATAATCTTAATTGCAATAGGCTTCCCAGGAAACCTTCCTGCCTCTGAAAGAAGTAGTAGTACCAAAATAAGATTCTGGGTTAACATGGAAAGCCTGTTTTATCAATAGCTTCCTAGGTCTGATTTCTTCTACCCTGAGATAAATGCCAGTGACTCCAACCCTGAGGGATGCTCAGCACCAAACACGCCAGCAGCATTCATTTAGTCCAACACTAATGCTGCCAAGAGTAAACCCAAAAAAGCACCAAGGCAAAAGACTGAAGATGTACCATGACACAGGAGATGGATTTGTTTGTTTTTGCAATATTTTCTGATTTTGTTAAAACCCAGATGTTTCAGTCCTGTGCGCTGAACGAATCAGAGCCAGTAGCTGACCACAAATGACTCCACCACAGGCTTCTCTGGGAAGCAAAGAGCATCTGCATAAGGCTGCCCTCTGTGTTGGCCATCAACACCTCTTCCCAAATATCAGCGTGCTCCATCCACTGTGCCAGCTCTACACAGACGACAACACTCAACGCTCTGCGGATCCGACCACCAGGCCCTCGCTGGAAGCTTCCTGTCTCCCTTGGACCCTCTCAGTTGCAGTGGGGTAGACCTCAGCACAGCAATAGAAGAACAAAAAACACACCTAGGTAATCTTTAAATCCTGACAAACCTCTGAGTGTCTGGGTTGTATTTTTAAGCACCTGACGTGCCACATTAAGCCTTCTTGTGTTGTAGGATAAGGGCAGTGTTAAATTTAACTTTCATCAGTGATTTAAGACAACTGGAAGGTACAATTATTAGCACGATGCCTTGTTAATTTTCCTCATCTCTACAGCTGTGTTTACTGTGATTTCTAAGGGTTCTCTGTCTCATCTAATAACAGATCCATTTAGGGACTGCATACTGAATGTTAACTTACAATAAGAACAAATTCTTAGTATTTCCTTAAGTGGCAGCTATTTTTTTGAAACTGTTCACTCAGTTACTCCCTGAAAGAAATTGCACATCAACTTTTTTCCCCTTTTTAAAATGTTTATTCTGTTTTAAACTTCCCAGAGAAAATGAGCAGAAAAAGCCCACTCTGAGTTCTTGCTTTTGGGCTCCTTCTCTGCAGCCAAGCTCTGTCTCCTTGCACTCTGCTCCTTTCACGGATGCTGAATGTGTGCCAGCCTCTTATCAGTTCCCTCTCTATCTGGTGAAAGGGCTGGCCCCCTCTTCACTGCTCTCATATCCTCATCATCCGCCTTGTCCCACCTGCAGCTTGAGCATGCCAGCAAAGACCACAAGAAAAAGGAGTTCCAGGAGTGAGCTTTCAGCTAGCTCTTGCTCTGCAGGGCTGTTCCACCTCCCACCGTGCTCCTCTCACAGCACAGGGGTGCGCCTTGCCTTTGGCTGCTCACGCGGGCAGCTTCTCCTTGGCACAGGTAGGATGGAGAGCCTGGTGGTTTACAGCCACTTCTTGGTACTACAGCCTGGGAAACATACTTATGGGGGAACTGACTGCTCGGCTACTCATACCTCCAGCTACCAGTGGCTTCTGCTTGCCGACCCTTACCAGCCTCTTGCTGTTCTCAGGACTTTTTGGTTTTATAAGCTGCTTATTTTCTTTTTGATAAACAAATAGTGCTAGTGAGCTGGGCGGGATTACACACACCTCCCTGTATGCATACACACATCCCTGCCCACATCCCAGTAGTAAGCACCCAGGTGGCACACCGAAGGATGTGGGTCACAGAGCAGGGCACACAGGTGCTTCCCGGCAGTACTGGAGCACCAAAAGACATTCATGTGTGTAAGTAGCTGTGACTGAAAAAATTCAGTAGCACAGTGGAAGGAAAGCAAGCTCTGCTGCTGATCTTGCTTAGTAGGGTAGTCTGAGAAGCATCGATGGTGTCCACAGCCAGCCAGTACATGGAACTGCTGTCACCCCTCTGGTGCTTTCAGTCAAGCCAGCAGAGGCACTTGATGGCTCTGGAGAAGCACTGGGACTTGATGTTGTTCTAGGTTATTGAACAGAGGTTGTCCTTCTCCAGAGCTGGCAGGTGACATGGATTTAGGAGCTAGAAAAAGTGACAAGTTCATGTAGTGCAGGCAGAGCTGGTATTCCTGACAGGAGAAGCAAACCTAAATTACAGCTTTCTTAGAGCTGCTGTTTTAGATTGTCTGTGCAGTAACTTCCACCCACTGGATCCATGAATGAAGAGCTAATGGTTCCTCCTCCAACCTGCAGCCCTGCCTGCTGCAGGACCCACCTTCACGAGGCAAGGAGAGCGGCCAAGTGCCACCGTGCCCTTGACTCCATGGCAGGGCTTCCGTAGCACAAATGCCTCCCACAAACATGCTGATAATTAACGGTGGATTTCGCTCTTTGAGCATATCCTGCCTTTTTATGAGATGCATCAGCACAGCTGACCTAGAGATTAACAACGGCATCCAACTCCTCTCAACCCTTTTAGTTTTGCATTTCAAATATAAAACTGACTTAACGAAAGTCTGCTTATCCTGTTGTTTCTAAATCCCTTCTGGAGGTTAATATTCACCATGTGAGGGTCCATTTTCAAGGACCACACTTAAGCACTCTTGATGAGGGATCTGCAACCCTATATCCATTCCTGTAATCCATCCCCCATGTGTATCTTCCAGCTGCTGTGTATCTCAGCTAGCATGAGCAGGGAAGTCTCACAAAGCCTCTTCTCAACTTCTCCTACTGTTTTCAGAGACCCTCTTTTCCTGCTCCATGACCTAACTTTATCTCTGGCTTGATTTGTTTAAAACTAAGCTTTGCTCACAGGGGAAAGCAGTACATGGGATTCACTGCTTCTAGGAACAAACTGTAATTTCTTTCAACTTCTTCTGTCCTCCTGGGTGCTCTCTTCTTTGAGCTTGCCATCACCTCTTTATGCCCATGCAAGTGCCAGCCCACAACTCCAGTTCCCCTTCCCAGTGCTCTTCAGAAGTGGTCAAGGCCCCTTCACTTACCTTATTAATACCACTGTGTTCTCTCAGCCCCTGGTTAATGCAACCCACGGTCCAAGGCAATCCCAGTCACTTTAAGGTTAGCCTCAACTCTTCATTCTGCCTGAACTTCTCTTTCACTTGTGCTTTTCACTGCTCTTTCCTCAGCTGCTCTTCATTTAAGCCCTCCAGCGTCCCTTTTGCAAGCTGTGCTCAATACCGCTGGAGCTCCAGCTGAACTTTTAAACCCATGGAGGGCTGGGAGCAGAGCAGGGAGATGCAAACATTTTCAAAGGAAGGCATAATGTTGAACAGGATGAGTAAGAGGCTCCTCCAAAACACACATAGTACTTAGGAGATTGAGCTAAAGCAGCTACCATGCACTGCTAGTTTAAACCTGATGCAGAACATCTGCTCCTGTTTCACCTTCAATGATTCATGTTCTCTTGTCTGCAGCTCCAGAGAGAGAAGGACCACCTGAGCAGAGATAAACTGCAGGTTCGCTTACACCGTTTCCAGGAGGAGAAAACACTTGCCAAGATTAGCTAAGAACCGAACCGCTGAGCAGCCAGCTGGGCTATGCAGAGCCTATACATCAGCCGAACCGTACTTTTTGTTCCCTCTTCACCTGCCCCAACACTGCAGACAGGATTGGGCCCCTCTCATCCTCCCCTCCACACTTAGTTTTTGTAGATCAACTGAGATCAGTAAATCTCAGGAGCTCAGCTGTAGCTTAATGCCTCTCAGCTCCCTGTGGCAAGGTAGTGGAGCAGTCCCGAGTCCACTAAAATATGGGCATATTTTAGTTGTGACCTGCCTCGTTAGGGACTGACAGCAACACATGTACTCATTCAATGGGAATAAATGCTGGTTCCCAAATAAACCTCAGATAAGCTGCAGAGGGATCTGCAGGTGCTGGCAGGATGAAAATTCCTCCTGAAGCAGCATCTGGGGCTGCTATTGCAGACTGAAGTCTGGGATAAAAATAACAGTGCTTATCTGCTCTTTTTCCATCTGTAAACTTCAAAGCATAATGCATCACCCCCACTTTCCAGATGTGAGAAGCAAGCCACAAAGAACCGGTACACCGTCGCTGTGTTTTTCTACTGTTTCACAAGCTGCACCTTGTCCTCTCCCAGCAATTCTTCCCTGCCCAAGCCCAACTTTGCTGGGTTCAAGGCAAGGCAACCCAATGCTACCAGCACTTTCAGTATTCTGTGATTCTGCTTGTGTTTTAAGGTGGGGGATGGGGATTAATTTTCAGCCCTGGTTCCTGGTACCTCTCTGGGAGAATTTCAGAACAAAATATCTCTTTAAATATTTGTCCTCATTGAAGTTTCTAGTCCTCCCAGTTACATAAATGTTAAGTAAGTGGATTAAACTGGAGCCTCAAAATTCAGGTTGAGAAATTGTGGCAGTAAAGAATGCCAGCATCAGCAGGTTACAGATATTCAAAGTGTTTGGTTTAGACTTACATCTTTCCCTCTGTGCTATTTCTTTCCTGACCAACACTTGTGAGATTCACCATTGGGTGTAACTTCCGTGTCAAGTTAGTGTCTATGAGAAATTAATAACAGACATTTGGCACTGCCTGTTGTGAAAATGCATAGCACGGACTGCAGCAAAACAATTTCCCATTTATCAAAACAACTATCTTATATGTCACTAAGATCTAATGGAAAGTCACCAAAGTTCGGTACAGTCAGAGCACTGCAAGGTGTTGTACTGGGATTTAAAAAAAAAAAAAAAATCACTTAAAGTACAAAGAAGAAGGGTTACATGTGTTAGTCTGTTATTTCATTTGATAACATGAGTTTGCCACACCCCTGAAAATCAACCTGTAGTTACTGAAAAAACCCATAAAGTTCACGGATCTTTGAAGGTGATGGTGAGAAGTAAAAGGCAGCATTTGATTTTTTCTGGAAAACTACTGGGTTCACTGCAAGAAACATGTATGTGAGAAGGACACGGTTTATCAGGAATAGGTGGACAATATTAAGCCAAACCAGCCCAATTTGGAGAAGTAGCGTTATGTAGTGTGTACAGCTTAAATGAAGTGCTACAACTCTGCCTACCTGCTTCAGCCTACCACATCTTACACGTCTGCATTAAAACCAAATAGAAACACAATAGAGAAGGTGAAGGAAAACACGAAGGAAAACAACCAGTTTGAGCGATTCCATGAAACAAAAAAACCCCAGTAACTAAACCACAGGCTGCCTGGGAACAACTCTCTGGGATTGCATGGCATCTGGTAAAGCAGTCCAGTACCTCAACATTGGTACAAAGACAAATGAACGGTCTAAAAGGTCTGTCCATGGATGACAGGAGAAAAAGGTTGGTGAACAGGTTTTTAAAGCATTCCAGTCCCCTCCAAGGAAGCAAGTGAAATCAGAGCCTGGCTCTGGCATTAGAAAGTGAAGGGGAAGGAACACAGAGAAGAAAACAAAAATGATACATCGTAAAAATATTGCTCCTACATCTCTGGGCTGACGAGCCTCCTTTGAGAAGCTCTCGCTTTTGATGGCAGAGGATGACATCTCTCTGGGACAAGAGAGGAAAGGAAAACAGAAAAGCCTGTGATAGATGAAAACTACTAAACAAAAGAGACTGTCTGGGGAATTAATATTTATGAAATGCAAAAAAGATTGTAGTAAAATAAGAGATAACACAAACCTAACAAAAGCAGACTTGTTCTGAATTAAAAAACAAAACCAAGATGCAGAGCCTGCAGTCTGGTACTGTACTATCTAGAAACCAATTCCCCTCTGTCTCAGACGATGTCAAAACTAAAAAACTCACGTACAGGCCTGATCCAAAAGCCAATGAAGTCAATAAAATAATTTTCTTTTGATTTGCAAAAGCTTTTGATTTGGCTCTTTGGGAATTTCTGAGGTTGTTATGAGCTGCATACCACCACTATCACCCCCCAGAAAGAAATCCCGTTGCTCACCCAATGGCAGAGAGAAGCCAGAGCGCTGAAGGCTACTGCCAGGAGTTGCACAGCAGCTCTGTTCAGTAGAGGACGATGGTTCATCCTAAATGTCAGCATGGGGCATTGGGGGGTGTTACCTGCAGTGTTATGGAGATGGGTATTTCTGAAAGTGCATATAGGAGTTACTGCACCAATGGCTTCTTAAAACCTCTCAGAATCTTCCCCCACCACAGGTGTGAGCTAGGAAAAATGTCTTCACTCAAAGATCCTCCTCCTGCTGTGGAGTATCATAGTGTGCCACATTAAATACACTCTCTAGTCTTGTTTTTAAAGCCCATTTGCTTTTGGGGAGGAAAATGTTTTATAATCTATCCTAGGGCATCTCTCTGTTGCGAAGCATTTCTTCTGATATTCTGCTACACTTTGTTTCCTTTTTTTTTCTTTTCTTTTTTTCCGTTAAATCTACCCATGGCCAGAAGATCATGAAAGTGGAAATGGGTCAGTTAAAAAAGGCTGAATGAAAACCACTATGACAACCTCAAAATCTGAGTTTGTTTGTCTGTGGGTTTGTTTCTTGGATGGGGTTTTCAATTTCAGTAGCATTGTTCATCCTCTCCAGGCATGGTTTGCCCTGGTTTATGCCTAAGGACTTGCACTAAAACAATCCTACGGTTCTGTGGAAGGAGTATAAACATAGATGCTAATTGTCTGAAAATCTTACCTTCTGCACTACTGCTTTTTTTTTTAACAGCGTTTCCCAGATCAACGCCTTTAGATGGCATAACTGCAACCTGGGTCCTCAGGCTCAGAGTTACAGATGCCACGTAAACTGTGGCATTCCTTCCTCACAAACAATCATGTTGGAAAGAGCGTTTGCACTGGCAAGGAGCAAGTGAGATGAGCAGAGCCCAACCCACCTCCATCCCTTTGGTTTGTGTGGGCATGATGGTGCAGGGCGAATGCCACCCGGCACGACCCTACCCCACGCCTCTGTCTGTCCAGGTGACAAATCTGTACAGGCAATGGCTCCTGAAAATACTGGCTTCTCAGGAAAGGAGTGAGCCTCTAGAGGGAAATGCCAGGTCACGGGGCATTTCAGGCCTATTAATATAATTTAGAAAGAAAAAGGAAAACCACACTGGGCTATTAGCAAAAATCAGGTGTTAGAGTGCAGGGAAGACACGTTGAACTATGGTAGTTTTGCTCTACCTCAGAACATAAAGTTACTGAATGGCTCCCAGAAGAGGGGAGAATGGATTGGCACTCAGCAATGAAGGCTTTAATTAGCTTTTTATAGAAAATCCACAAACTCTGCTCAACTCCTGACAATTTTTTGTGGTGTTGGCTGGTGAATGCCCTCATCCAACACTGCCGTCGGTGGGAGCGGGACGTACAGCTGGAGAAGGGCTGTCCCATGCCTCTTGTGAGGAGCCATGGCAGAGGAGGAACCCACGGAGGAGCCCAATTCTCCCTGTTGTGCCATTGGAAAGGAGCAGCAATGAGTCCCTTTACCCACCCAAAGCCACCCCAACCACTTGGCTATCCAGCAGACAGGACCGAAGCTGTGGCTGACCCGGCTGCCAGCGAGCCCTGAAGCTAGGGGGAGGCAGCAGCAGTGTCCCATCCTCTGAACTCGGCCATGCTGGAAGTGACACACTCATGAACATGTCTGTGGCAAATCAGGCCTGGTGTTTTGTGAGTCATGAACCCTTGAGCATTTCTAATCAACTGGTTTCCCAGAACTGGCCAATCTGATGGATTTGCTGCCAAATCAACAAAACAAAGAAAATGCGTGGATATGTGAAATCACGGGAATGCGGCTAGGGATGTAACATGTCACTTCATGGAGATTTGAAAAGCTCTGCATCTGAGATAAGATGGATGGGTATACAGAGATGGGATAATAGAAAAGATTCACCAGCACCATAAGAAAACACTTCCTGAAATTATTTACACAACAGAGTTTTATGTTCAAGTCATTCAATACGCAGCTCAGAGCTATGAAAAATAGCAGCTGCTGTGAAAAATAGCAAATAGAATTTGGGATGGAAAATTTACAGATGTGTTTTTAAAATGCGTATGCTGATACTCTCATGCCATGGTTTAATCCCAGCCAGCAACTAAGCAGCACACAGCCGCTCACTCACCTTCCTCCCTCTCCCAGTGGGATGAGGAGGAGAATCAGAGGAAAAGACAAGGAAGCTCATGGTTTGAGATAAGAACAATTTAATGACTGAAAATAAATGAACTAAAATAATGATACTAATAATACTAACAATAACAATAATAGTAACAGTAACAATAATACTAATATTACTGCTTCTAATGTGTAATTAAAATAATACTACCACCACTAATAATAATAATATTGAATGAAAATAATGGAAAATAAAACAAATTATTCAACCACTCATCACCTGCTGACTGATGCCCAGCCAGTCCCTGGGCAGCAAGAGCCAGAGCAAGCACAAGCCAGAGCCCAAGAGACACAAAAGCCCCAAGAGGTAGCAGAGCCAGACCTCTGAGAGAGACCCCCAGCCCACTTCCCGTTAACTTATATACTGAGCATGATGTTTTATGGAATGAAATATCCCTTTGGTCAGTTGGGCTCAGCTGTCCTGGCTGTGTCTCCTCCCAGTTTCTTGTAGAGACGAAGCTGGGAACACAGGGGCAGTATGAGAAACTGAAAAAGTCCTTGACTTGATATAAACATTGTTTAGCAACAACTAAAAACATTAGAATGTTACCAATATTCTTCCCAGCACAACCAAAACATAGCCTCACACTATTTCCTGTGAGGAAAATTAACTGTATCCCAACCAAAACGAGCACACCTCACTTTGCTTTTTTTAACAGCTTTGCCTTCTGTGCGTTCATAGCCTTCCTGAACCTTATGTACAGTTTGAGAGGACTTGTAAATCAGTTCCTCTCCTGGACCTTTAAATAGCAAGTGATTAAAACCAAAACCAATCTCTAATTGTATCAAAGAAACCACCCAACTAGTGCTGGTTGTGGTTATCAGGTGTGATACAAGCCTCTGCGGCTCAACAAAACCAAGAAACCACAGACTATTCCCAGACTCAGTTCCTAAAAGTCCAAATCTAGACAATGGTAATTTACACTACAATTAGTCACACTAACCTATCTTTTATATCTAACCAAAGACCTTCAGAGAGATAAAATGCGTATTTTACTTAAGAGATTAAGGAAGAGCACTCAGCAGTACTCTCACTCTTGGACACTGAATAGGTGAATGCCGGCAAAACATGACTAGATTGGACCCATCTGTTATCCAAACATACAGCAGCAGCCTTAAATTTGGGATATTTGTGAACAAGCAGGCAGCTTATGTCTGTGTAGAAGCATACGCGATCCCTGCAATTACAAACTCTCAGCCCCACGGAGAAGCACGTAAACATTATCTCCGTTCAATAGATGTGACACTCAGTCACGCTGACATGGTGGGTCTGTGGCAGAGCCAAGCTTGAACCAAACAGTGTCCTCGTCTCCAGTCATTAATACCAGCTTCTGTGAGCAGTAAGTCTACCAACATAACACGACAATCAAAATAAAGCTTTCCTCGTTTCTACTCCAGTGTTTCCTTTTCTGCCTGACACTTTTGAATTTTCCAAGTTCAGTGCCCAATGACAAATGTGTTTGCCGTTGACAAGGCCAGAATTAAGCACTGTAAAATTTTTTACCATGTCTGAATTTCACTGCAAGGAGGTTGTGGTTCACATCCTGGGCTTTATGAAAATTAATGTCAAGCCTGCCAGTGACTTCAAGGAATTCAGAATTCCTCTGCTGTGTTTCCGCAATGTCCAGAGCCATAAAGGGCTGACTGCTGGCTGAGACCACCAAGTGCTGTTCTAATACTTAATAAAAGTAATGGAGAAACTGAGCAGACCCAAATTAAAAGGCAAAGAAAATGAGCAACAGTGCGAATACAGACAAATAACATTAAAATGTTCTTTTCATTGCGGAGCCAGGTATGAAAGGTTTTCTTTTAAATGCCCTAGGGCGAGTGCATCAACAGCTGTTTCAGAGAAAAGTGATACTTTTTATAATGAGGGAACGCACAGGAGATTTAGTTAAAAAATAAATAAAAACCTACAAATGTTTCCAATCCCTGTGCCTCTATAGGGCTGCTGTGTCTCATCAGCCTCAAACGATGGGAATTCTCCAGTAGCTATCATGACAATACCCACCTGAGAAAGTTATGAGAATTTTTGCAGGAGGCAATGCACCCTGCTGAGGGCTGAGCAGACGACCCGCTGACACGAGGGAGATTTATATTATTAGGAGAGCTGCCCACAGGTTTTATTATTAAGTTCCATACCAAGGTTTTCACACAAGAGGAATTAAAAAATGACAAGGGCGATGATTTTGATACCTTAAGCATGAGTCCGGTCCTGAAAGTTTACATCATGATGTGATGCAAACAGCTGAGAGGAATTTGATGTCTAGATCAACAGACCGACCGTGCTCTGCAGGTGCCTCCCGCGGTGCTGGTGTTTGTTTTCAGCTCTCTCGCTTTGAAGAACATAATAGAGACATTGAGGTTTGGTAAGTTCTGACCTGAAGACATTTTCCCAGCCTTGCAGGTCATGTTTTTTTGCCTCTTCAGACACCAGCAGCCAACGGAAAGGCCATATTTCACGTTCTCAGTAACAACCCAATTTGTGTAACCAGATTTTTGGAACAGAAAGTTCTTATTTTGGGCAAACCCCATGTGAAGGACATGCCTTAGGAGAACAGATGGATACTTTCAACTTCCTGATACAGCTTATGGAATCTATTATTAGACAGATAGACAGTTACTGCCTTGGCGTGTTTCATATGTTAAGAACTATCTAGTGTAATGCAGAATGTTGTTAATGCAATACAGAAATACACATATTTTAAGTGAAAGAGAAATGCTCTTATTGTAATATTCTAATTTAGACCTTGATCAAAAGATCAGCTGCTTTGCACTTCATAGTTCAGAAGCACTACAGCATGTCCGTAAAATGGAATGACTAGGGAGGCCTTATCATAGGTGAGGGGAACAGGCGCCTGTGCTGGAAATTTCCATATTACATATTTCCTTAACTTCCATATTGTGGTAAAAAATTGCTACAAAATAGAGTATTGCCTGGTGCTGTATGCAAGAGTCTAGGAACTCTCAGAGTGGTGGTTAAGGGCTGACCTAAGGAGACCCAGAACAAAAGCCCCTTTTTTCTACCAGAGATATCTACAAGATTGCAGCAGGCTGTCCTTTTTTTTTTTTTTGGTGAGAGACTGGCATCCCGAGCACAAAATTTCTGCTTTCAGATCCATAACACACCAAGCAGTTAATGTCCATGGAAATCCTTCCTGAGGACTGAATACAAGATGAGGGAGAAAGATGGGTGCAGAGATGCGAGAGCAAAACTTTTGCCCTTCAGTTGGGAAAGGCTGTTTTCTGGAAAGGACTTGGGAAAATGCCAGAGGCACTGGTTTTCCCTTACCTTGGACCCTTTTCTGCAAAGAAGATCTGACCAAATTTGCCAGCCTTGCAGGCAGGCAGCCCAATAGGCAATGGGGTCTCACACCAGGCACACGAATGGCAACCTGTGCTACAGCAGGCTGTGTGGAAGTATTCACTGTACATCTCACAGATGTCCTAAGAGGTACCTGAGAGGCTGTAGGTCGGGTCCACCAGATGAGGAATCACGTAACGAAATTGCCCTACAATGCGATACCAGCTTCTCCCTTTCAGTCAGGAACCACAGGATGGACGGGGAAGCAGTGAGATCGGGGTGGTGCAAAATAAGGTTTCCTGGACCCTAGGCATCCAGACCTGGACTCTGGCTCGACTCTTCGTGAACTGGAGAAGAGCTTGGTGTCGCTATACCCTCACTGTCACCCTCATCACCAGACTCAGCTGGGAACGCCAAGGTCAGTCAGGGCAAATGGAGTGTCCATCTGGGACCAGTGCAAAGGGGCCAGTGAATGCTCTGGTTTGGGGTGACTCTCAGCCACAGCAGTGAGGGGCAGAAAGGACATGTACTGCCCTAAATATGTATTAAAACCAAAAGATACCAAAGTCACCAAGCTTTTTTTCCTAAGCTAAATCAAGCCTATGGAAATTCTATGAGTGATTTTAGTTGAAAATAACAGGCCTGCTCCAAAGCCCTTTAAAGTCTTACCCCGTGTAACTTCCCAGAGCCTGGATACATCAAGCTGTGCAAACTTTACAACACATCGCTGCTCTGCGTGTTTAATATTGCTGAGTATCAGCCTGAGCTCTGCTCCCACCAAAGTCAGGTCAATGAGATTAACTCCCCACTTCAGTGGGAAATTAAGTAATATAATGGCAAATGCTTTTTTTAAATCCCACCTCTCTTGGTTTGCATTTTTTTTTTTTTTAATTATTAAATTTCAATTGAGAAAGACAAAGCTGGTAGAATTAAAGACATAATAGCAAAGAAATACTGGAGTCATCCCGCAATACCTAACTGAGTAACTGGCACGGCTCATCTGACCACTTACTCCCCATTTAAATGAAGTGTGTAAATAAGCATCAAACAGATATATGACCCATGTGCTGAATTTTATTTTTGCTATAATAATAAAAGCCACGGAGAGAGATTCATGATAACATGAATCCTCACTTGACTGCGCACAAGCAGTGGCATTCATTACATTCTGATGATACATTTAGCCTCGGAGTACAAAGTAAGTTTTGCCTTTTTTTTTTTTTTTTTGGCAATTTGCATGAGAAGTACAGAGCATTTAGTCTTTGAATTAATAAAAATATCTCTGCCTTCACTGAATAAATATATTTGAATACATGAATAAATAATAAATTGAGTAAAATGATGAAACATTTAAAATAAGACTGAGAATGAGGTCACAGTTTTTATTAAATGTGACATTTTTCACAGTGTTTAAACTACAAGAGATAATGGCCTATATATTTTAAAGTGGGTAACAAACCATCAAAAATCAACTTTAGATAAATTAAAGTAGCTTAATTTTCAGCAAGCACTGGTCTTTTGACCTGACTTTCTGAAAGTTAAGATGATTCAAGATGAAACTTGCCTTATGCGCCTAGGATGAAAATCTTAATTTAAAACCAAACCAACCACTTAATTTCCAGTCAGTATAAAGGACTAGGGGTCCAATTGAAAGGTCAATCTTGCTAAAGCTGTCTGGCATCTACCCTCAGAATTAGATACCAGTATTTCATCCAGTACTTGTATTTCAGCTATAGATGTACCATAAATACAATACACTGATTATCTTATACAAAAATGTTAGGTTTCTACATATTTCTGTTCCTGGAATCAAGCAGAGAACTCCTATAGACATAAACAGGAACTGAGCTTGAAAAACTCTCATGAAAACCCACCAAACCAGATACAAAATCTATTCACCGACAGTTGACTTGAGGACAACTCTATTTTACTTGGCTGCCTCAAACCATTGCTTGCCCAGACAAGTCAGCAAAGAAAAATGTAAGTGAAGCAGGTACTAGAAATGAACTAAATTAATTTGCAAATAGAAGAAAAAGAAAGAAAGAAGATGACAGACACCTTAAATAGTGAAATCGATGCAACAGACCCTGTAATACTGCCACCCCCTCACCTCATCCCTGGTATCCCACCAGCCTGCATTCCATAAGCATTGGGAAAGGACAGGACATAGCGATGCATGGTAGCAGCCACTTGCCAGATTGTTTTCATTTGCTTCTGTCTGCTCAGGGCTCATGTCAATTAGCAACAGGTAATCAGTATTTCATTAAAAACTTCATGGAAAACCTAACTCTATGAGAGATTCATAAGATTGTCCATTACCACCATATCTGAGTGCTGTAATTAAACCAGACCTTCTATAAAGAATCATAGAACCATGGAATGGTTTGGGTTGGAAGGGACCTTACAGACCATCCAGTTCCAACCCCCCTGCCATGGGCAGGGACACCTTCCACTAGACCAGGTTGCTCAAAGCCTCATCCAGCCTGGCCTTGGAGAATTCCAGGGAGGGGGCATCCACAGCTTCTCTGGGCGTACGCGTCACCTCTTCTAACTGTGACTCCCCGTTAGGTTTTATCTATTTAGCAGCTACACCGAACGCCTCTTCATGATCTGCTTGTTATTACCCCTATGCTCTCAGCTGGCTGGCAGTATGAGTTTCTCAGATTAAAATGATCCAAGAGCATAGCAAGTCTTGGGGTAATTGGGAAGGTTTGTCCTGCCCTGCTCTTTCTTCCAAGGTAGTGGTGGAAAGGTTACTTTGCCACGAGTATGTCATATACTGTGCAGTCACAGTAAAATAGGTTAAATACTGAGACCACTTGATGAAGCCACCTAATTCAGTACATTAATATGCCAGCATTTTTCAGATGAAAGTGGTTAAAGTCCAAATTTACTCCATATATCAATCAGGCTGGACAGACTCATCCCTGCACCTGAGCACCGGTATTGCATTGCCAGCACCGTGTCCCCACGGTCAGCACCATGCAGCCACCTCCCAGACAGTCCCTGGGCATGGTTCAAGGGTTTGGCCTGGCCTGGGCCATCTGGACAGTTTGGATATGGCTGTTCTGGTCTGGAGGTAAGGTGGGTGAGCTGCAGGGAAGCAATCTGTGCCACGGCAGTTCATCTCTGGGCCAGAGAGCGGAGCCTGGCTCTCTTTGCCCGCTGTTAAATCCCAAGCTTTTTCCTCTGTCTGCTCTGAAAAGCCAAATGTTTTGGTTTATATTCTGATATGCATGTAAGTTTAAAAGCTTTTTTGGTCTTTAGGTTTTCAATGGGAAAAATAGGTGATGTTGCTCATCATTCTAACCTTTTCATCAAAACCTTTCTAAATCTCATGCATTCTAATGCACTAAATTTTCTGCTGTGGTGGAGTTATTTGCCCAAAGCAATATTCACAAAGCATAATGCAAGCAGTGCTCTCAGCAAGTCATTAGGATTAGTGACGAAATGATCTCCAGCATGGCTGGTCCATGGAACCTGCAGAGAAAGAGCTCAAAGACTTCAGCTGACTACACATAAATCTTCCTCATGTACAAAAAGAAAATTTAGTCTCGCAATAACTCAAGGTGAAGGCTGCCTTTAGGCTCTGATAAGGTCTCTCTATCCAGCAGGCTTCCCCAGTGGTCCTGGGAGGAACTTTTAGTGGCA